>NC_084616.1:31742168-32042168 GCF_033978795.1 Nerophis ophidion | reverse complement strand
ATATATATATATATATATGTATATATATATATATATATATATATATATACACACATATATATATATATCGGAGGTCTGGTCACGGGGGCAGCAGCCTAAGCAGGGAAGCCCAGACTTTCCTCTCCCCAGCCACCACTTTGTTCAGCTCTTCATGGGGGATCCCCAGGTGTTCCTAGGCCAGCCGGGAGACATAGAGCAGAGGAAGATGGATGGATGGTTGGATGGATGGATGGATGGATATATGTATATATGTGTGTGTGTATCAAAAGTTTACAGACACTTGTAAAGAACATAATGTCACGGCTGTCTTGAGTTTCCAATCATTTCTACAACTTTTATTTTTTGTGATAGAGTGATTGGAGCACATACTTGTTGGTCTTTAAAAACATTCATGAAGTTTTGTTCTTTTATGAATTTATTATGAGTCTACTGAAAATGTGACCAAATCTGCTGGGTCAAAAGTGTACATACAGCAATGTTAATATTTGGTTACATATTACTTGGCAAGTTTCACTCCAATAAGGCGCTTTTGGTAGCCATCCACGTGCTTCTGGCAAGTTTCCGGTTGAATTTTTGACCACTCCTCTTGAAAAAAACGGTATACTTGAGCTAAATTTGTTATTATTTTGACATAGACTTGTTTCTTCAGCATTGTCCACCCGTTTAAATTAGGACTTTGGGATGGCCATTCTAAAACCTTAATTTTAGCCTGATTTAGCCATTCCTTTACCACTTTTGACTTGTGTTTGGGGTCATTGTCCTGTTGGAACACCCAACTGTGCCTAAGACCCAACTTCCGGGCTGAGGATTTTAGGTTGTCCTGAAGAATTTGGAGGTATTCCTCCTTTTTTATTGTCCCATTTAAAGCACCAGTTCCATTTGCAGCAAAACAGGCCCAGAGCATAATACTACCACCACCATGCTTGACGGTGTTCCTGGGATTAAAGGCCTCACATTTTCTCCTCCAAACAAATTGCTGGGTATTGTGGCCAAACAGCTCAATTTTTTATTATTATTATTTTGTTTATGATGATTATTATTATTTTTTTTTTTTTAAACTTGGGACTTCCCAGGGACTGGATTATGGATGCTGGTGGGCTGTAGTCCGGGGAGTACTAGTCTACATAGTGGTCAAAATTTTGCATGAATTATGTTTTACAGACAATCTTCAAACTGCTTTCTGACAGTCTCTTCGGAATGCACCATTTTTTTTACGTGCCAAAGCCTTCCTCCAAGGCAAGCCCCCTTTGACTGCGTCTCCACACTGTCAGCCATGATGTAGTTTTTAGCGCTTCCATTTGGAGTCTACTGACAGTTAGAACAATACGCTACTTTGCATGTACAAGCCAGTCTGCCCCACAACAAGAGAGTAAATAAAAATAAGGAACTTTTGACTTTAACTTTTAAAAACAATTGTGAAAAAAATTGCAGACTTACGCAACGTTTTCAGGTAAACCGTTACCATGTATATGGAGTTATCCACTTCCACTGACGTAACTGAGGAAAAATACGTCACTAAAGTCTTAAATTCCAAACGGCATATCTAATCAAGATTTGCCAATTCTTACCACTGAAAAACAACCCCTCAGCATAATGCTGCCAACACCATGATTTACTGTAGAGACTAAGTGAAGTGAAGTGAATTATATAATAATAATAATAATAATGGATTGGATTTATATCGCACTTTTCTATTGTTATATACTCAAAGCACTCACAGAGAAGTGGGAACCCATCATTCATTCACACCTGGTGGTGGTAAGCTACATCCGTAGCCACAGCTGCCCTGGGGTAGACTGACGGAAGCGTGGCTGCCAGTTTGCGCCTACGGCCCCTCCGACCACCACCAATCATTCATTCATCATTCATTCACCGGTGTGAGCGGCAACGGGGGCAAAGGGTGAAGTGTCCTGCCCAAGGACACAACGGCAGCGAATTTGATGTCCATAGGTGGGAAGCGAACCTGCAACCCTCAGGTTTCTGGCACGGCCGCGCTACCCACTACGCCATGCCGCCCCAATATAGCGCTCTTCTCTTGTGACTCAAAGCGCTTTACATAGTGAAACCCAATAACCAAGTTACATTTAAACCAGTGTGGGTGGCACTGGGAAAAGGTGGGTAAAGTTTCTTGCCCAAGGACACAACGTCACAACTAGGATGGTAGAAGCGGGAATCAAACGTGGAACCCTCGAGTTGCTTGCACGGCCATTCTACCAACCGAGCTATGCTGATGGTGCCTGGTTTCTTCCAAACATGATGCCTTGCAATAATGCCAAAGAGTTACATATTTGTCTCATCAAACCCGATGATTGGGTATCACAAGGTCTGGGAGTCATTCGGGTGCATGCGAGCAAATGTTTTACTAAGAAATGGCTTCCGTCTGGCCACTCTACCATACAGGCCGGATTGGTCAATTGCTGCAGAGATGGTCGTCCTTCTGGAAGGTTCTCCTGTCTCCACAGAGGAATGCTGTAGCTCTGACAAAATGACCATTGGGTTCTTGGTCACCTCCCTGACTAGACTAAGATGAATGCAGCAATATACAGATACATCCAGGATGAAAACTAACGCTTCCCATTCAACCTGATGGAGCTTGAGAGGTGCTGCCAAGAGGAATGGGCAAAGGCAATGGGTGAAACCGCCGAGAGATAAGTGTGCCAAGCTTGTCGCATTGTATTCAAAATTACTTGAGGCTGTAATTGCTGCCAAAGGTGCATCAACAATGAATTGAGCAAAAATTGTGAATACTCATGTACATGTGATTATTTTATTTTTCTAGTTTTAATAAAGTTACAATAAAAAAAACAAAAAAGTTTTCACATAGTCTCTGTGGGGTATTGTCTTCAGAATTTTGAGGACAAAAATGCCATCCATCCATGTTCTACCGCTTATTCCCTTTCGGGGTCGCGGGGGGCGCTGGCGCCTATCTCAGCTACAATCGGAAGAAATGAATTTATTAAATTTTGTAATAAGGCTGTAACATAACAAAATGATTTAAAAAAAAAGTGAATCGCTGTGAATACTCTCCAGATGCATTGTATGGGAATGCCAAATACAAACAGGTAAGATATATTTTTTTGTAGACTATGTTGCGCACTCTTGTACAGTACGTGGCAGTATTTTGTTAAATGAAAAAAGTAATTACCAATTATATTACAATTGTGAAATCACAGGATACAGTTGTAATGTTATTGTAAACTACAATAAAATGCCATAATTTTCTTGTATTAACAATAAAATTACAACTGGGAACCTAAAGCTTTGTGTTATAGTTTTATAGTAATTAACTGTAAAATCACAGCTGTACAGTTACAGTAAATTCCTGCAAAAATATTTCCAGTGTAAGGAAAATTACTTGAAAAAGTAAGTAATTACTTACTTCTTTCCCAAAGAAGCAATTGAATTACAAACAAAAGTATAGTTTAATATATGTAGGTTATTACCAGGGAAAGTAAGTAATGTGTTTTTTTTTTGTTTTTTTTAAACTTTGATATTTCTGGTGCGTGCAGTTTAGAGATGTTTTATGAGTGTGAGTAAGACTGTGTGCCTTTGAAAGGCGGTGCCTGTCGCCAAGTGAAGTGTGACATCAGCGAGGACGCAGGCTTAGTGGTAGTCTGTGGACTGGAAGGAGATAGTTGACGGAAGTGATGGTGGAATGTTTTCAATGATACTTAATAAAGTGGTTTAACTTGTGTCAGTGGCTGTGTCTCCCCCTTGTCCACAAAAGGGGTATTATAGAAATATTATTGTTAATGATTGTCACTTAATGGAATGTTCATTATTCCCTTGTAGTAGCACCTGTCACAGCCTGAGCACACGTCAGTGCGCATTCATGAGCGCGCTGCTCTGAGCCCACTTCCGGGAGCATGTCAGTCCGGCTGCAGCAAGCAGCTGCAATCAATCAGCAGCAATCAGCGCACCTGTCGCTGATCAGTGGACCTGCCTTCATAAGCCTGAACAACCTGCTATCCCATGCCAGAACGTAGCTACCTGTCCTGTACAGTAAGCCAAAGTAGTCTCGCTCCATCCATACTCTCTCTCTGTAGTTCACCCCCCCCTCCTCCCCGGATTTGTCTCGTATTTTGTTGTTGATCTAGCATCCTCCCCCTGCGTTACGAGGTGTGCGTCTCGTCTCCCCGCGTTCCCTCTTCTTCCCTGACTGCCTCTTGGATCTTGACCTCCCGCCTGGACACGGACCTTCGACGGCCCCCTATAGCCCCCGACTTCCTGCCTGCTCACGGACCTCCGAGCTCTGCCTTGTCCCTCTTGATCTTCCGCCTCTCGCTCAACACTACCGGTAACACTCAACAGCCAATCACCACACATAGTCTCACACACACACACTTTGGATTCGCCACACTCCATGTCTCTTGTTTATGTATATTATTATTTGTTATAT
The DNA here is from genome assembly GCF_033978795.1 of Nerophis ophidion. Taxonomy (NCBI): domain Eukaryota; kingdom Metazoa; phylum Chordata; class Actinopteri; order Syngnathiformes; family Syngnathidae; genus Nerophis; species Nerophis ophidion. The sequence goes on along the minus strand of NC_084616.1, from coordinate 32,037,769 downwards.
ATAGTTTATATATGGATATACAGTATACTATATATTGTTTATACATATATATCCATCCATCCATCAATTTTCTACCACTAATTCCCTTTGGGTTCGCGGGGGGTGCTGGTTTTTTGTTGATTGATTGAAACTTTTATTAGTAGATTGCTCAGTTCAGTGCGTATCTCAGCTACAAATGGGCGGAAGGCGGCGTACACCCTGGACAAGTCGCCACCTCATGAATTGATTTATGTGGACCCCGACTTAAACAAGTTGAAAAATGTATTCGGGTGTTACCATTTAGGGGTCAATTGTACGGAATATGTACTGTACTGTGCAATCTACTAATAAAAATTTCAATCAATCAATCAAAAAACTCATCGCAGGGCCAACACAGATAGACAGACAACATTCACACTCACATTCACACACTAGGGCGTATTTAGTGTTGCCAATCAACCTATCCCCAGGTGCATGTCTTCGGAGGTGGGAGGAAGGCAGAGTACCCGGAGGCAACCCACGCAGTCACGTTGAGAACATCCAAACTCAACACAGAAAGATCCCGAACCCGGGATTGAACCCAAGACTACTCAGGACCTTCATATTGTGAGGCAGACGCACTAACCCTTCCTCCACCGTGCTGCCCTTTATAGTATATACTTATATTTAAATAAAACATAGAGTTAATACTATGCCCCTGTTGTCTGGGCCGTCTCCTGTTCCTATACACACAACAGTACGTGGACCCCGACTTAAACAAGTTGAACAACTTATTGGGGTGTTACCATTTAGTGGTCAATTGTACGGAATATGTACTGTACAGTGCAATCTACTAATAAAAGTTTCAATCAATCAATCAATCAATCAAACCGCACATGTGTGTGTGTGCAGTGGCTGCCATTTGTACTAGCAAAGAACTACTTCCTGAAGTGAATTAGCTGGGATTCTAAAGCCGTCTTCTCCACATCAAAGTAGCGTGCATTGTGTCGTAACGGCATTGTAACGTATATGAAAGTAATTATTTAGAGTACGTCTTACTAGAAAAACAAACAGCGTTATCCATTGCATTACTTTCATAGTGACATTTTCAGTAATTTACTGGCAAGTTAAATGCTGTGCAAGTGTTCTGTATTTTTTACATTACTTTGTTGCAAGGTGACAGTAAATTTTGCTGGGGAAAAATAACACCGTTTAATCGTGTGATCTCCTGGTATTTTTTTTTACGGAGTGTACTGTATTGCGATTGCTTCATTGTGAAATAAATGCATTTCCTACATTGCATGTACATGCTATAAAATGCACTTATCACAATCTGATTGTATTCATAAAGTGCTTTTGTCCGTTAGTCTAATTTATGTTGCGGGCTTGTCGTGTTGCTGTATTTGCATAATGGTCACACTGGGAATCAGACGAGGCCACTTGTGGGACACTCACACCTGATCACGACACGCCGTGGCTCTTTGCCAATCACACCTCAGAAGTTGTGTCACTCAGCCTTAAAGCACCTGTATATTTGCCCGCAAATTTGTCCCCACTGTCTCTACTTCGATTGTACGTCACACATTCACCCAGCTATTATGTTTTGTCCCAAATTGTTGTTTGGATCGGAGAGGATTTTGTATGGGGGCCCGCAGATTACCGCCGTTGATTAGTGGTTGGGTGTAATCCTTTCAGCCCCTCTCTCTCTCCAAAACACCCTAGGGATATGCCCGTCTCCCTCAGGACCGGCAGCGTGGCAGATGGATCCTCCTCCCCCACTTGTGCCCCCATCCGACAGCACACCCAAAAACACTGTTGATGTCCTGGGACGGAGGTTGTAAAGTATCCTGAATATGAAACCACAGGCACCTTTGTTTAATGGCTCTCTCCCCACTTAGTGAGAATTGCCCTCAAGCCAGATTCCCATTCTGTAGCTATCTGTCCGACTGGAATGTTTTCCAAATCCATTAGCCCAAAGGAAGAAGGAATAAGCTTTGAACAATCTGCTCATATTGCTAGATGCATATTCTTTAATACCTTCCAAAAAATATTACATTTTAGGGTTGTATGCATGCAGCCAACATTCCAAATATTTTACACATCATTGACTTCTGTTTAAGAAGCATTTCTCTATTGAACATTTAATATCCACTTTTGGTGCATTTTAAAACTGCAGGTTCCACTAGGGTTGTACGGTATACCGGTATTAGTATGAATCATATTCGATACTATATCGGCTCTGAAAAGTAGCGGAACGCCGCAGCTCACCGGCATCAATGTGTAAAAGAAACGCCATTGGTGGATCTATTTAAATTTTCCTAAGGGAACTCTCCTGAAGGAATCAATAAAGTATATCTATCTATCTATCTATCTATCTATCTATCTATCTATCTATCTATCTATCTATCCACACCTAACATCCATTGTAATGATACCAAGTACAGTAGCGTATCTAGTCGATACTACTATGAGTACGTCGATATTTTTTGGCATCACAACATCTTCTTTCATTTTTTAAAAATGTATATGTGGTGGGCGTGGCCTGCGCGCCTGCGGGGAAGCGGGGTGAGCGGATGACACAGCTGAAAGTGTTCATCTAATCACCTGTCTTTCTGTTAAAAGCCACAGTTGGGAGGCGGCGAGAGAGAGTTGGACAGACGACAATGCCGAAAGGCAGAGAGTGACATTGCTGAAGGGAGACAATTGCTGTAAAGCAGAAAAGATTATTGGAAAAAATAAATCTTGTCGAACTTGAAAGCTTGTCATGTCAGTCCTTGGTGGTCCTGAGAACCCGGAAGAAGCAGACTTTCACAGTATATTATATTTATAAACTCAGGAAATATGTCCCTGGACACATGAGGACTTTGAATATGACCACTGTACTTGGTAGCGGATTTTGGTGTCATCCGAAACTAATGTAAAGTATCAAACAACAGAAGAATAAGTGATTATTACATCTTAACAGAGGTGTAGATATAACATGCTCAAAGAGAGTAAGCAGATATTAACAGTAAATGAACAATTATATTAATAATTCATTTTCTACCACTTGTCCTTAAAAATTTTCACAATATAATAGAACGGAAAATGACACAATATGTTACTGCATATGTCAGCAGCTAAACTGTTATTTTACTTACTACTAAAAGACAAGTTGTCTTGTATGTTCACTATTTTATTTAATGACAAACTAGCAATAAGAAACATATGTTTAATGTACAGTAAAAGTTTTGGTTAATATAAAGCCAATAATGCATTTTTTTGTGGACCCCTTTATTTAGAAAAGTACCGAAAAGTACTGAAAAGTATCTAAATAAGTGGTATCGGGACAACATTAGGTTCCATGTACGCTATAGTTTGGCATACACATGCACTAATCTTTTCCCCAAGAAAGTCCACCAAACACCTCATGAAACACACAAATTACAGTTAAGTACACAATGATTTAGGTTGTGGTAATAGTTTAATGAGAACATGTATACAGTGACATTATGGTACATCACATATTTCCTATGTCCAAAAAGTAGTAGGAAGAAGCAGAGCTTATTTAATACTTCCAATATGCTATTTTATAGAAATTTCTACCACATTTGTTTGTTCATTTCCTGTACTCAATCTACAACGCAAACAAACAAACAAACAAACAAACAAAAATAATGCCAAATAATAAATAAAACATTTTGGTCGGTTTAATAATGAAGTGTTTCTTGCCTACTTATGGTGCATATATATTTTAATATGGGTTTTATTCAAGATTTGATTTATTTTCTTTTATTTGTGTTTGACGTTCATTCCAAATAGCATTGTTTTAGTTTTACTTAGATACAAAGAGAGTTTCTCTGTTAATTTATTGATTTATTATGTTGTATTAGCTTTTATGTGTTCTCTCCTGAACAAAATGTGGTCGTATTGTCTGCAAATAATACTAATTTTAAGTCCCTTGTACCTTAACAAAGGTCATTTATTTAGAGATTGAACAATTTTGGCCCTAGTATTAATCCCTTCGGTACGCCGCAAGATATATTTAGCGCTGTAGACATTTGTTTGCCCAGCTTTCAAGAATGGAAATAATATTCCAAAAATGAAAATATTTTTTATTTTAGGCATTGTGGAAAATGTTGGACTTTTTTTAAAGCCCTTCACATGGAATGTTATGCATGCATGCAAAAAAAAAACCTCTAGAAAAGCGTTTATCTGAAGTGCCTTACAATACAATTTCATCACTCAGGCTTCCTCACACGATGCCAAGAAGCCCCTTACTCTCCTCAAAACAGCCCACCCCCCTCACTAATCCATGCTCACTCCATCTTTTATGATCCCGACAAGGGGTTCAGCTTTCAGGCACGGTGCAGGGTGCATGTGTGGTGAGCTTTAATTCCCATTGTATTGGTGTAGTCGTAGTGTGTGTGTGAGTGTGACTGTGTTTTAGCAAAAGAGCGGAGATGAAGAAAAAGACAGGAACAAGGACCCATCTGTCAGCACAGAGCACGGATCCCTCCCATTCCACTCCGAGTCCCTGGGGACAGGAGTGAGAGACAACTCACTTGTGGCAGTGCTTTTTTTTTTTTCTTGGAAGAAAGGGGGTTATCACCATTATTAGCAACAGAAGAACTCGTAAAGATGGTGCAATAATCTTCTTATTCTAGCAGCCTTTAAAACATGTTAGAATTTGTCAAGAATAGTGTTGTAAAAAGTTGCACACAATTTCTGGAAACCAAATAGTATAATTTTACCAATAATGGTACATTTTAAAACCTCTAGAATGAATACTGCCCAATTATGCAAATACATCTTTTGCCAAAAGAAATAAGGCCTCAGGGAAATGTGGACCTCTGAATCGTTATTGCCAAGTTAGTAAAAAAATTATAGGCAAGCAAAACACTAACAGCCTTTTATGTGAAGTCAAAATATTGAACAGACCTAGGCCATGTCTATACTAAACTGGAAAACCCCTTAAATGAAAACTTATTTAGCCTAATCCCTGTTTCAGCCACACTAAACCAGACTTTAAGGTCCCCCTTCTCAGACATTTTTTTTACATGGGTAAGTGCACTGTGTGTCTCTTGAATCTCCGGCTCTTAGCTTTGTATGGACTCATTGATCGTTTACAAAGTGAGTTCGGGGAGGAAGTGACGCCAGAAAGACTGCGCCCCACACAGGAAGTGACGTTAGAAAGAATGAGCCACAGCCAGCTTCATAATGACGCTATTTCGTAAGTTGGAGCTAACCACTGGAAATAGGAAGGCGAGTCATCCAGACATGCCCGTGTTTCTCATTCTTCTGCATGTACAGACACTTGTGGAAATCACACATGAATACCTTAAGAGAAAGCGATTGCAGCTATTTGGGATACAACACTTCTCAGACAGCAAAATACCTTTACAATGTCCAGGTCAGGTGTGATTTTACTTACCGAAATCATTTTTTCCATTTGTCGAAGGAGAGACAACGAGAATGCAGACTCTTGGGGATGTGATAATAAAGGTAGCGTGTGCTTTGTACTACCTGGTCGTCGAGGGAAGACTACGGAAGATGGCGAATGCATTTGGACTGGCAAAGCAGACTGTATCAGTTATTGTCCGCCATGTATGCTGTGGACTCAACGTATCGGTCCAGAGTATAAAGTCACTATGAATTGATTTATGTGGACCCCGACTTAAACAAGTTGAAAAACTTATTCGGGTGTTACCATTTAGTAGTCAATTGTATGGAATATGTACTGTACTGTGCAATCTACAAATACAAGTCTCAGTCAATAGAAAAACAAAAAAGAATGGACAATGAAGGTGAAGGCAAAAGAGTGAGTGTTCTGACCAGATATCTAGATCTCTAGAGTGATTGATGTAGAATTTTTTTTTATCACATTGTTTACTTTCACATGTCCATTAAAGATTTAAGATGAATTTGTTCAGATAAGTTACATTTAAGAACTTGCACACAAAGCAACACTATGACGTGCGCATTTTCCGCGCTTGCGTACTATGACCATTGAGTGGGTGTGGACAACGATAAGGTTGGGTGGGATTTTCCATGGATAACTTAGTCAGGTTACTGTAGAAGGGGCCTAAGAAAAAATATAACCATATGGTGCATGGAATAAGCAGATGGCTATGAAAAACTATTTTTACCCTGAATGCATTGATTCATCAGCATGTAATTAGTCCCTCCAATAATTTGTGCTCTCGCAATAGCCTGATTCATGCAAATTCAACCAATGCCTACAAATTTTGCCGCAACTTGCCAGCGACTTTCCAGCATATTTTGGCCTGTCAGCAGTGTCAATGGAATTTTAACTGCGATCAAACATTAACTGTTTAATCACAATTAATGTTTGTTTCTTGTGTAGACGAAGCAGGACCAGTGATATGTAACTATATATAAATTCTTCATTGCTCAAACGGCACTATTTTACATCCTCCCATAGGTCAGACCTACTCCTGGATCATGTCTATGCATGGCTGAAAGCCTTTTGGGTATTGTAATATACAAACATTTACATAGCAACACACCGGGATGAGAGCTGACCAATCTAAGTCTATGGGCACAAACTGAGGAAGCCTACTCGGATGAGCGGCGAAACATATTCTACGGAAAACCAAACAGTCCAGTTGCAATCGATTGAATGCCCTGAGATGACAATGACCTGGATGAATGACAACATTCATAGACACACCGGTATCCTGACATGTATTGAACCTTTATCTATCCAGGGTAAGACAATTAAAATCAGATTCTCATTTGTAATGTTTCTAACCTAGCAGAAATGCTGTGTGATGATAATCTCTCTTCCTTTTACCAACAAAAATGCCAGCTCTTTTAGCTAATTTTGCAGGCATGAACCTCAGTCAGACTTTGGTACTTAATTTTTTTTAGCTCATTTTGTAAGTATATACTTTAAAGTTATACCTTTTGGTACTTCACGTATGCTAACGGTTATCATGATAGGTTTTGTAGCTCATTTTGCAGACACACTTAACAGTAACATAATATAATTGACACTATTAGACAAGAGTTGTTGTTAGCATTTCAGTTTGGCTTCAGCTTTTTTGCATTCAAAAGCAAATTTTACTGAAATTGCATGTTGCAGCTATTATTTGTTAGAATAATTTAAAGCAGTAGAGCAATTTGAAATTGATCTCTGTGTGTGTCACTTTACTGTCCGCTGGTTTATACTTTTTGGTTCCTTATTGTATCAAATGAATAAAATATCAGAGTATTTGTTTCCTTTTTTTGTTGAAGTCCTGTGATTTTTTTTTTGGTTTAGGTTATGAATGAATGAATGAATGGTTTATTTTGAGCCATGCAAACAAAACAAGAGAATAAAATAAAATACAAAAGAAATATATAGATACATTATTTTTACACCTACATTGAAAACATTACATGTGACTAATCTTTTGTAGATGTCAAGATTGGCTCAAAAGGGAGTGGGAAGAAGTAAACTTATTAGGTCCCACCCCTATACATATACAATATATATATACAATATATAATACAATAATATATATAATATAATTCAATTCAGTGGTTGCTGCTATATATTGTCCATATACAATACATTTAAATTCACACACACTTACATATACACTTATGTACACACACATATATACACACACACATATACAATTTATATATATATATATATACATACATATACACACACAATCACATACATACACACATGCATATACCCAAAATACACACATATCCATCACACACACACACACACACACACACACACACACACACACACACACACACACACACACACACACACACACACACACACACACACACACACACACACACACACACACAATTCAATGTATTCCTCTCATCGATACTAATTCATATAGTTTAACTAGTTGGGTGATGTCATAGAAGTAATAATAATAAAGATAATATCAACAATGACTAAACAATAATAATATCGATAATAATAACAATAATAATAACAATATGAACAATAGCAATAGCAATGACAATAAATGATGACAATAATACATATAAAATAATGAAGATGATGATAATGATGATAATAACAACAATAATAATAATAATGATAATAACAATAATCATTATTAGCCAGTGATGGAGTTTAACACTTAGGGATCCATGTTCAGATTCATATACATTGCCCATACCATTTTTTTGTATCTTGTTTTGAACTGATGGACATTTGAACATTGCTTGAGCCCCACATCCAATCCGTTCCAAAGTTTCACTCCACGCACAGACACACACAAACTTTTCCTGGTAGTTCTTACTGTTGGAATAGTAAAGATACTACACCCCCTTAGATTATGAACTCCTTCTCTGTGTTTGAAATGTATCTGAATATTGGCAGGTAGAACCTTTTTGTTCGCTTTAAATAGTAATTGAGCTGTATTAAAATCAACTAGATCAGGCAGTTTTAATAATTTAGATTGTAAAAATAAAATATTTGTGTGGTCACAATATCCCACCTTGTGTAAAATTCTTATTGCACGTTTTTGGAGTGTAACCAGGGGATGTAGTGAAGTTTTGTAGTTGTTGCCCCAGATTTCTATGCAGTAATTTAGATATGGCAAGACCAATGAACAATATAATAAATGCAGAGCTGTGTAATTTAAGAAGAATTTGGATTTATTGATAATAGAGATGGTTTTGGAAATTTTGCTTTGTATATGTCTTATGTGTGGTTTCCAGCTTAATTTATTATCAATAGTGACTCCTAAGAATTTAATTTCTGACACCGTTTCTAGAATCACGCCATCTATATTTATTGCTGGTCCTGGATTGGAATAGCCGAATAACATAACTTTTGTTTTCTTTAAATTAAGGGATAATTTGTTTATATCTAACCATGTTTTTAATTTTGCAAGTTCATTATTTAGGGTGGATACAAAATGTGTATAATTATCGTTAGAATATAAAATATTAGTGTCGTCTGGAAATATGACTAATTTTAATACATTTGATACTGTAAATATGTCATTAATATATAAGTTAAATAACTTGGGACCAAGAACGGATCCTTGTGGAACCCCACAAGCAATGTCAAAATGCCCAGATGTGAACTCGCCCATCTTCACAAACTGCTGTCTTTGTGTTAAATAGCTCCTTATCCAAGTCAAAGCTACTCCCCTTATTCCATATCTGTATATTTTTTTCAGTAATATTTGATAATTAATGGTGTCAAATGCTTTACTCAGATCCATGTAAATTCCAGCTGCATATTTCTTACTATCTAAGATATTGGTTATCTCTTCTACTGCATCAATTATTGCCATAGATGTTGACCTTGCTGTCCTAAAACCGTATTGACTTTCATTAATTATCTTATGTTTATCTATAAATTTCTCTAATCTAGTGTTATATAATTTCTCTAAGATTTTGGAAAACTGCGGGAACAAAGAGACAGGTAGGTAGTTTGTGAAGATGTGTTTGTTCCCATTTTTATATATTGGTATTACCTTTGCCATTTTCATTTTATTACGAAATTATCCTGTTTGGAAGGACAGGTTAAATATATAAGTTAGTGGTTTGGTGATGGAATGTATGGTTTTTTTCACAAGTGTCATATCTATGTCAAAACAATCAGTAGATGTTTTATTTTTGCAATTATTAACAACATCTATTATTTCCTCTTCAGTTACTCCCAACAAAAACATACTCATTGGATCAGTGACTCCATTTCATTGCTGCTATAATCAGGGATTTTGGCTGCCAATTCTGATCCGACATTTACAAAGAAACTGTTAAAACTCTCCACAACATTATTCATATTATAATTATCTTGGTTGTTATCAGTGAAATAGCTAGGATACAAGTTATTTTTTGACTTGCCTTTAATTATAGTGTTAAGTATTCCCCACACCTCCTTAGTGTTGTTCTTATTCCTATGTAAGAGATTGGTATAATATAATTTCTTACTAGTCCTTATTATATCAGTCAATTTATTTTTATATGTTTTATATCTATGTTCAGAGTCTTCAATCAGTTTCTTTGTATATTCATTTTTTGAGCCAGGTTTTACATTACTTAATTTGATGAATTGTCTATATAATGTGTTTTTCTGTTTACAAGCATTTTGTAAACCCTTGGTTAACCATGGGCACTTTAAAGTTTTGTTGTTGTTTCTATTTTTTTTTATTGGACATTTTTGGTTATATATTTAATTAAATATATCTATAAATGATTCAAAGGCACTGTCCACATCCTTTTTGTTGTACACGCAATCCCAGTTTTGCATTGTTAGGTCCTGATTTAATAGATTGAAAGAGTCTTCTGTCCTAACTCGTTTGTAAGTATATCTTTGCTGTGAATTCAGGTCTGTACTGGTCTCATCATTATAGACTGTGAATACAGGCAGATGATCGGTTATGTCACAGACCATTACTCCACTGATGTTTGAAGACTGCATATTATTTGTGAAGATGTTATCGATGAGGGTTGCACTGTGCGATGTTATTCTAGTCGGTCTTGTAATGGTTGGGTATAAACTCATACTGTGCATCCTGTTAATATAGTTTTCTGTTGCTATGTGGTTATTTGGATTCATGAGATCAATATTATAATCCCCACAAATAAATATTGTTTTATTAACTATTTCTGAGAAAGTTTTTTCAGCCCGCTCAGTAAATAGTTCCACATTTGAACCTGGTGACCTGTATATACAGCTAACTATGATATTTTTCTTCCTTTCATTAATGATTTCTATTGATAAGCATTCAACTATATCATTTACTGATACAGTCATGTCTTCTAATATTTTGTATTTATATTTCTTGTGAACGTACATAGCGACTCCTCCACCCATTTTATTTGTTCTGTTAACATAGTTTAAATTATAATCCTTTATCTCAAAATCAATGCCTTTTGCTTCATTAAACCATGTTTAGGATATAGCAATTATGCTAAATGGATTCACAAAATGTTATAAGTAGTCTTGAATTGCACTGGAATTTGCATACATGCTTCTACTGTTAAAATGGATGACTGAAAATGTGCCTTTTGATTTTATTGAGTTATTATATTCCTTTTCTGAATAGTATTTGCAGTTAATGGAGTCAGATGATGGAAACATATTATCTGGATCGAGATGATATTCCAAGTCTAATGAATTGTGATCAGTATACTCAGATGATTTTAGTTAAAAAATCTGGGAATCTAGAATCCTTTGTTGTATTGTTAAATTGTTGTCTGTAATATCAGAGGACTGATTGTATACCATTGAATGAACTTGTTAAAGTACTTTTTAACTCTCCTTGTCCCACTAATTCACATATTTATTCATATTTCTTCAGTTCCTGTATGTCTCTAACAACCAGCACTTTTGCTTGTTCAGGTGATCCGTTCAGTTTTATGAATATTTTACAGTTTGTGACCCAAGTATTCTGTATTTTGTTTTGTTTCCTTAAGTGCCTGGCTTTTTTTGCAATATCTGCATTCCTTTTGATCAGGTGATCATTCAAATATACGTTGGTGCCTTTTAGCTTTCTCCCTTGTTTCATTAGTTCAGTCTTTCTTTTCCTGTTGACGAACCTCAGGATGACAGCAGGCATGAGGTCCCTCTTCGCAGGCAGAGGATGACACGCTTCGATTGAGTTGTTGTCCAGATGAATGTCTCTGGAAGCCAGAAAGTCTACAACCTGCTCCTCCACCGAGCCAGCCTCCGGGTCCCCAGATGCACTCTCGCTCCCCGCAGCATGTGCATATGAGCGGGGTTTAACTTTTAGCCCCGTCACAATCACATCATTCAGTCTAGAATACTGCTCCAGATCTTCCACTTTCCTCTCCAACTCGCCAATCTTCTTATCCCTCTCCTGGATGCACATACGGAGCTCCGTGACTTCATCCACGAGTTTAAGAATTATATCCTGTTTAATCCGTATGTCATTTACGTCTTGTGAAAGAAATTGAAGTGACTTTTTAATGTCCTCGTTTTCCTCCGCCGCTGGGGTTCTCTTCGGTCCCATGACGACGAGCCCTTAAGATCCCACAGTCTGGTCAAATATGATATTTAGCTCTCAGCGATGTGTTGGCAACTTCTGCGTCTTTGTTAGCAGCTAACAACTAAGCTAACTAGCGAGCTAAGCTAAGTCAGCAAGAAACGCGGCGAAATGCTTCTCGCGCACCGAGACAATCTTATCCCTAAATAAAGACTCAAAGATGTATTTATACGACGTGAATATTTAAACACTGGAGAAAAAGTAATAAGACTGACTTATTAGCGTTCGGCTCCCTTCTCCTTACAAGGAACACTTAAAAAATTGATAGCCAATTCATAAAATCAAGAGTTGATTCAATTCATTAATGGATGTTCTCATTCATCTCGGTTAGGGGAGCCCAAACATGTTGTATTCAAAAGTAAAAATGTGCCAAAGGTCTGCAGGGCCAGACAACAATTTTTACCATGCAACTGCACCTTGGGTTAGGCATTTTAACTAATATGTCATATGTGAATATAAGGTAATATAGACTGCCATGTTCAATAGATGGCAACTATAGATTTCCTGTAGAAAAAATGGCAGCTCAATACCCAGAATTTTTACTTTAAGATTTACATTGTTTTTCCCACCAAATTACTGTGAATTTAAAAACTGTACCGCTGTTGTTTTTACTTTAAAATTCTAGTGACTGAGCTGCCAGTTTTTTACCGAAAAATTTAAGACCTTTTTTTATTTTACAGTGCATTACAGTAAATTAAAAAAACATACCACTGTTATTTTTTTAAAGGTAAAATATTGGCGACTGAGCTGCAAGTTTATTTCATGAAAATCTACAGTAATATTATTACAGTGTATTACTATACATGGGAAAACCGTACTACTGGTATTTTTACCACAAAATTCTGGCAACTGAGCCGCTTTTTTTTAAATCTACGCTCCCTTTTTTTTTTTTACAGTGCATTACTGTAAATGGAACAATGGTATCACTGATGATTTTGTGGTATTTCCCGACTACCGAGCTGCCAGGTTTTTACTGTAAAATCTACAGACTTTTTTTTTTTACAGCATAGCCTTGTGTACATGCTATCATTGATTGAGAAGTTTGAAAGAGGTCAGTTTAAAAATGTATTAAATTTGTTAGCCCTCTTGGGCAGGCCAAACGAAATGACACGACGGGCCAAATTTGGCCCGCGGGCCCCACTTTTGGCATCTAGGTCATTGTATTTTTAGGGCATTCAATCGATCGCATCTAGACTATTAAATTTGAATTAGACAATGTTTCACTTCTCATCCAAGCAGGCTTCACCAGTTCATGCCAATGGACTTAGATTAATCAGATCTAGTCCTATTTATTTAGATTGCTCCGATCTGCGACTATATCGGACAAAGCAAAGTCTATGAGCATGAAGTGATAAAACTTGCTTGGTTGAGAGGCGAAACATCTTCTAAGAACAACTGAACTATCCAGTTGCGATCATTCGAATGCCCTGAGAAGAGTTGATTCAATGTGTTTTAATAGAACATGACAACTTTCAGCACAATTTTCTGAAAAAAAGCTGCTGCAATCACAAACAAAGACCACACAATCTTAGAGGGACTGCTTTAATGAAACCACAGGGTTTGGTGTCATTTATCCCGCATTCATTTTGATTAGGTTATTTCTAAATTACATTTTGGGCCCCCATACACAAAACCCTCCTATCGCAAACTACACCCAACGTTACCACCCCATCCACACACACACACACACACACACACACACTTGCTTACTGCTTATGGTTGTCCATCGAGTCCGATGACGACATCCACTTCTATCGGTGAGTTCGTTGGTGGCTGAATAGCCCTATCCTGGATGCACAGATCCTACTGCAGGTAGGGCATGTAAATGTGGTGGTGGAAACGGCAACTGTAGGTGTATTCCTCCTGAGTCTTTTCTCCTGTCTCCTGGCTGTCCTATCCTCTTCCAACAGCCGGTTGCCATCGTGGCACAACTGACGCCAGGTGTTACGATCAGCAGCCACACCCTCCAGGGCCTCAGGTCTGATTTTACACTTCCTTAGTGCAGTCTTCAGCTGGTCTTTATATCGTTTTTTCTGCCCTCCAGCAGAGCGACGACCATGGTGTAGCTGGCCGTATAGCACTTTGCGAGGCAGGCGATCTGAGGGCATCCTTACTACGTGGCCCAGCCATCGTAGTTGGTGCAGGGTGATCATGGCCTCAATACTCCTGCAGTTGGTTTTTGAGAGTATTTCAGAATGAGGCACACGATCACACCATGTAATCCCCAGGATCCGCTGTAGGCAACGTATGTGGAACTGCTCTAGGGCCTTGATGTGGCGGGTGTAGGTTACCCAGGCTTCACAGCTGTAGAGGAGGGTAGTGAGGCAGATGGCTTGATAGACAGAGACCTTTGTGTGGAGATGGAGGTTCTTGTTTTGGAAGACCCGACGCCTGAGTCTCCCAAAAGCTGCCGCTGCCTGCTTAATCCTGTTCTGGACCTCACTATCAACAGTGTTGTCACTAGAAAGAATGCTCCCCAGGTATTTGAAGGATGGAACGACTGCTATTTGTTCTCCAGAAACAGTGAAGACAGGAGATGTAGATGGCTTGTTGGAGCTCCATTGGCAGACTACTTCCGTCTTGCTGGTGTTGACGGTCAGTCCCATCCTGCCGTACGCTCTCACCGCAGCAGCAAGAACAGACTGGAGGTCTTGTGGGCTGTGAGATACAAGAACACAGTCATCTGCGTACTGCAACTCAACAATTATCTCCCTTTGCAGTTTGGTGGTAGCCTGAAGCCTCTTGATATTAAAGAGGTTGCCATCTCGACGAAAGTCCACTGTCACACCGCTCCTGTCCTCAATCTCCTTGTGGAGAAGCTTGGTAACACATAGCAAGAAGATGTTGAAAAGCACTGGTGCTAGTACACACCCCTGCCTTACTCCTGTATGTACGGGGAAGGGGGCAGACTCTTGACCTCCTATGGTCACTCGAGCAGTCATTCCATCATGAAACTGACGGAGGATGTTAACAAACTTAATGGGACAGCCACACCTGAGGAGGACTTCCCATAAAAGTTCCCTCTGAACCGTGTCGAAGGCTTTGGAGAGGTCGACAAAGGCCATGAAAAGGTCCTGGTGTTGTTCCCTACATTTTTCCTGCAGCTGTCTAGCTGTGAAAATCATGTCCACTGTGCTCCTACTCTTTCTAAACCCGCACTGTGATTCAGGCAGAATCGACTCAGTGATGTTGTTAATCAGCCTCTGGAGCATCACTTTTGCCAGAACTTTACCGGCAACAGCAAGGAGTGAAATGCCCCTACTGTTGCCACAGACAGCCTTGTCACCCTTGTTCTTGTAGATAGTGACTACATTGGCGTCTCTCCATTGTTGTGGGACATTCTCTTCAGCCCAGACTTGTGTGATGTACCGGTGCAATATTCTTGTGCAGAAGTATCCTCCTTGCTTCAGTAGTTCAGCCGGGATGTTGTCATTACCAGGGGATTTGTTGTTTTTGAGGGAGCGGGTAGCTGATCGGACCTCCAGGAAGGTTGGGGGCTCGTCCAGATTGTGCATGACAGGAAATGTAGGCAGTTCATCCAGAACAGTGGGGTCTGCATCAGATTCCTGGTTCAACAGGGTGCTAAAGTGTTCCGCCCATCTCAGCAAGATGCTAGATTGGTCTTTCAAGGTACACAGGCCGTCTGCTGTTTTCAGGGGAGTGATGCAGCGGTTTGTTGGGCCGTAGGTCTTCTTGACAGCATTGTAGAAGTTGTGCATGTCATTTTTATCGGCAAAGGTTTGGATCTCATGTGCCTTTTTTCTCCACCACTCATTCTGCATCCTTCTAACAGCCCTTTGCACCTCTCCTCGAGCTCTCCGCCATTTCTGCCTGGCGCTACTAGATGAAGGGTTCTCTAGGGTTGCCCTGTGTGCCCTGTGCATATCCTTCAACAGGACATGGATGGTGTCCGAGTTTTCATCAAACCAGTCTTGGTGGTACTTGCTCTTGAAGCCGATTGTTTGGGCTGCTGCCTCATAGATAGCCGAGCTGATAGAGTTCCAGTTCTGGTCAATAGAGTTCTCAGAAGAGTTCAAGGAAGACTCCACCTCCCCAAGTTTTTCAGCCAGGGAGCGGCGAAAGTCATTTCTTAGGTCAGGGTTTTCCAGGCGGGCGCAGTCTAGCTTCTTCCTTTTGGGTCTTTGCCGTCTCAAGGGGGGGCGCACTTGCATGTGGACATTGGCCATAATCAGATGATGATCTGTCCAGCACTCTGCACCTCTCATGGCACGGGTGGTGAGGACATCTTTGATGTCACTACGCCTCACTATGATATAGTCTATGAGGTGCCAATGTTTAGAATGAGGGTGCATCCATGAAGTCTTATATTTAGCCTTCTGCTGGAAGATGGTGTTGGTTATGGTTAGATTATGCTCTGAGCAGAGAGTAAGCAATCTCATCCCATTTGAGTTAACCTGACCAACTCCATGTTTGCCAAGTACTCCACTCCATATCCTGCTGTTCTGTCCCACTCGGGCATTAAAATCCCCAAGCAAGAAAATCTTGTCATTCTTGGGGATCCGGCAGAGAGCCTCATCAAGTGACTGGTAGAAGGAATCCTTGACCCTGCTCTCAGATGGTAGGGTTGGTGCATAGGCACTGAGAATTGTGGCGTAGCGATTCCTGACCAGGGGGATACGGAGGGTCATTAGTCGCTCACTAATTCCGACAGGTGTTTCAATGAGTCTTGGCAGCAGGGTGTTTTTGATGGCCAGTCCTACACCATGCAGATGTTGTCCTCCTGAGGGGTAGCCTTTCCAGAAGAATGTGTAGCCCATACCTTCCTCAGTTAGAGAGCCTTCATCCAGGATCCTGGTCTCACTCAGGGCTGCAATGTCAATGTTGTAGCGATTCAGCTCTGCAGCAACCAAGGCAGTTCTCCTTTGAGGTCTGTCAGAAGTGCCGTACGAGTCCATGAGAGTCCTTACATTCCATGTTGCCAGTTTCAAGTTGCATGATTTTCTATTTTTATTTCGACCGCGGGTATATGAATGGCCCGATAGGTGCGGTATCCTATCCAGGCGAGATTGAGTGGGCAATTTTTAGGCCACCTTTTCTAGGCCCATCCTCAGTTGAGGTGAGCAGTGCCGTCCCTAGATAAGGCTGCTCAAACACACAGGGGTCTGCCGAAAACAGCTTCCACTCAACTGAGCTGTTAGCGACCTATACCCTGTGCTGCTGCCGTGCAGGGTTCTAGCTAAGAGCTTCCAGTCCATTCAAACCTGCTCCCGTCGCCAGAAACCCCATCGCCGTCAGACTTCAACCAGATGTAAATCCAGGTACTGTTCACCATGGTCAGAAGTGGGTACCTGCGCAAGGAGATATTTCAGTGCCAAAGGAGGTGCGCTTTCTCCAGTAGCACTATCTTCGCCACAATGAGGTAAACCCGGTGGCATGGGTGAGCCCATGACGACCAGTCCCTCGCCATGACTGCAGGAGGTTGCCGGGTCCTTATTCCTTCAAGGCCCGCCTATTGCGCACCACCAGCACATTGCTTTTCTGTTAGGGTGTGCTCCCTTAGCCTAAGCTGACCCACAAGGCAATGGGGCTATTTACCCATAGTTGTGGCAGGGTTGACGGGCTTCAGGGTGTGTTCCACACAATGGTGGGCCTATACGCCACATCTCTGGGGCCCACTGCTGCTCCGAGATCCCCTTCAGTTTAGTTTGGGGTCTGCAAAGACCCTTATCCGTGTGTGGCCATGAGGAGGCACTGAAGGAGTCTTGGTGGTGGAGAGGCTTTGTACCAGCAGAAGGAGACTTACGCACTCGGCTCCTCTTTTCACCCCCTGAGGGGGGCTAGCTGGCGGCGGTAGCTGTAAGCAGAGAGTAGCAAGCAGAAAGCAACATGCACTATCTACAGACATCTCTCTACTTCTACTGCACTAGACGCGTCACACACACACACACACACACACACGCTGTTTATGTGCACTAAAAGACTAAGTTGTTTGAAACCAGCTTATTAAAACACATGTAAAAACTTATTGAGATTTTTGACATTTAAAAAGATTAACATATCTAAAACATACCTAGATAAATCCACTAAATAAACGGTTTTGTTTTAAATAAAAAATTAATATTTATTTTTTAATTTTTTTACAAGGGTACCAACACATTTAAATAAAGTATGAATATAAATAATAATATCGCCTTTCATTACTCACTTAAATAGGAGTATAAATATGTTTAAGTTTTATTTTACTTTAGAGCATGCTTGCCAACCCTCCCAGATTTTCCGGGAGACTCCGAAATTCAGCGCCTCTCCCGAAAACCTCCCAGGACAAATTTTCTCCCAAAAATCTCACGAAATTCAGGAGGAGCTGGAGGCTACTCCCCTCTCCAGCTCCATGCGGACCTGAGTGACGTTTCGACAGCCTGTTTTCATGTCCGCTTTCCCACAATTTAAACAGCGTGCCTCCCCAATGACGTTATAACTGTAGGATGATCGAGGGCGAGTTCTTGGTTTCCTATGTGGGTTTATTGTTAGGCAGCTTCATTAACGTCCTCCCAGCGCGGTAACACACAACATCAGCAGTCATGTTTTTGTCTACCGTAAAGCAGTTAATCTGCCGTAAACAGCAATGTTGTGACACTCTTAAACAGGACAATGCTGCCATCAACTGTACATGCATATGTGACAATAACATCTACGGCTTTCAGAGAGTGCAGTGCACAACTGCGCACACAACTAGGAGACGAAGCAGAAGAACGAGGAAGCCATGGCGCCGCCGCTGACAAGTATGATGAAGATATACGCTTGTAAGTTCCAAGTCGCAGCTGCGATTGGACCTGGATAGCCTCCGGAAAGAAGCAGTGGACGACCAAGTGCTTGGCAGAGAAGGTCTTCCACAGGAAGCAAAGATTGACCGGTTTTGGGCCATGCTAGGGAGACATGGAAGATTCCAGACTCTAGTGCATTTGATGAAAGCACTTGTGTGCGTGCCACACAGCAATGCATCATCAGAGAGGATGTTCAGCATGGTTAGAAAAATAGTGACGGAGAATAGAACAAGGATGGACAATTCAACCCTTAACTCAACTATGAGTAAATGAGTATTATGTGTGTGTACAGTGGGGCAAAAAAGTATTTAGTCAGCCACCGATTGTGCAAGTTCTCCCACTTAAAATGATGACACAGATCTGTAATTTTCATCATAGGTACACATCAACTGTGAGAGACAGAATGTGAAAAGAAAATCCAGGAATTCACATTGTAGGAATATAAAATAATGTATTTGTAAATTATGGTGGAAAATACACTGTAAGTATTTGGTCACTTCCAACAAGGAAGATCTCTGGCTCTCACAGACCTGTAACGTCTTCTTTAAGAAGCTCTTCTGTCCTCCACTCGTTACCTGTATTAATGGCACTTGTTTGAACTCGTTATCCATATAAAATACACCTGTCCACATCCTCAAACTGTCAGACTCCAAACTCCACTATGGCTAAGACCAAAGAGCTGTTGAAGGACACCAGGAAAAGAATTGTAGACCTGCACCAGACTGGGAAGAGTGAGACTACAATAGGCAAGCAGCTTGGTGTGACAAAATCAACTGTGGGAGCAATTATCAGGATGGACGGATTGAAGACATACAAGACCACTGATAATCTCCGTCGATCTGGGGCTCCACGCAAGATCTAATCCCGTGGGGTCAAAATGATCATGAGAATGGTGAGCAAAAATCCCACAACCACACGGGGGGACCTGGTGAATGACCTGCAGAGAGCTGGGACCAAAGTAACAAAGGTTACTATCAGTAACACACTACGCCGACAGGGAATCAAATCCTGCAGTGCCAGACGTGTACCCCTGCCTAAGCCAGTGCATGTCCAGGCCCGTCTGAAGTTGGCCAGAGAGCACATGGATAATACAGCAGAGGATTGGGAGAATGTCATGTGGTCAGATGAAACCAAAATAGAACGTTTTGGTATAAACTCAATTCGTCGTGTTTGGAGGAAGAAGAATACCGAGTTTCATCCCAAGAACACCATACCTACTGTGAAGCATGGGGGTGGAAACATCATGCTTTGGGGCTGTTTTTCTGCTAAGGGGACAGGACGATTGATCGGTGTTAAGGAAAGAATAAATGGGGCCATGTATCGTGAGATTTTGAGCCAAAACCTCCTTCCATCAGTGAGAGCTTTGAATGGTTGACCAAATACTTATTTTCCACCATAATTTACAAATAAATTATTTATTCCTACAATGTGAATTCCTGGATTTTTTTTCACATTCTGTCTCTCACAGTTGAAGTGTACCTATGATGAAAATTACAGACCTCTGTCGGTCATCATTTTAAGTGGGAGAACTTGCACAATCGGTGGCTGACTAAATACT
Organism: Nerophis ophidion; assembly: GCF_033978795.1. NCBI lineage: Eukaryota > Metazoa > Chordata > Actinopteri > Syngnathiformes > Syngnathidae > Nerophis > Nerophis ophidion. The sequence continues at coordinate 32,017,478 of NC_084616.1, read as the reverse complement.
TTTTTGCCCCACTGTATATGTGTAGATAAATGAACTATGAAATTCAAGTGTTTCTCTCATATATATATATATATATGAGAGAAACACTTGAATTTCATAGTTCATATATATATATATATATATATATATATATATATATATATATATATATATATATATATCACAGGGGAGGAACCAGGGAATGGAGGCAGATTCGAACACAGAGGACAACGCCCCAGCCTTGGCCGCATCATCGAGGGGCGGTACATTCCCCTGTACCTTCTCGATCAGCCTGAAGTTCTGCCAGTTGTGCGGCCAGGTGGGACACAGCAACAAACGTTTCTTAACTCTGCCTCATTCAGGTGTGGCTCTCCACTGTGTCAAGGCAGGTGCATCAGGCGGTAAGTTGAGACATCCACTATTTCACCACTATGGACAATACGAGTGAAATGTTTTACTTATGTTGTGTCTCTGTTGTTTTATAGGCAATTGCCTATAACATTTAAAGACATGTGCTGTGTGAAGGACTGAGAGCCCCGGACGGGAGATATTTATGTTTGGTCACTTTAAGTTTGGTTCTTCCACACCCCGCCCTTCCTAAATAAATACCCTTTTTGGCTTGCTGCAAAACCAATCCTGTGTCTTGGTGAGAATCAGGGTGCCACAATATATATATACAATTAAATATAATACATATATATATATATTTATATATATATATATATATAAAGCTAGAATTCACAGAGAGTAAAGTATTTCTTATATACATATGAAATACTTGACTTGGTGAATTGTAGCTGTAAATATACTCCTCCCCTCTTAACCACGCCCCAGCCCCTTTTTTTGTGGTACCGGTACCAAAATATTGGTATTGAGACAAGTCTCCAGCTGATCGCAGGGCCAACACAGATACACAGACAACATTCACACTCACATTCACACACAAGATGTGTGGCTATTAGAGATGCACGGTTTGCGGTCTCATCCGCGGAGTCCGCGGATTAACCGCGGGTCGGGTGGGTGACATGACGAAAAAATAGATTTTAAATAGCTTCGGGCGGGTGACGGTTGAACCATTTGGAAATATTTGATATACATTGTTCAGTGATCGGTATCCTTTACCATTCAAAGAGCCATTTAGGACCCGTGTCACAAAGCGAAGAAGACAATAGGAGACGCAAACATTCTCTAGAATGACTGCCGGCAGTCACCTAGTTAATAAGCATTAAGGCGCGCTATGAAGCCATTGACTTTGTCGCCTTCTACAGCATGTTCGATCTGCTTGTCAGTCCAGCATCATGTTGTGTGTGGCTTCCGCAGACACACGCGCACTATTGCAAGGCATACTGGGTGACACAGAGTACACTAATGGTTGTGATATAAACACTTTATAACTCTTAGTAATATGCACCACGCTGTGAAGCCACACCAAACAAGAATGACAAACACATTTCGTGAGAACATCCTCCCAGTAACACAACATAAACGTAACACAACAAATACCCAGAATCCTTTGGATCCATGAAATTTCCTGACTATTTTATACACCCCGCAACAGCAAACTTTACATGCTCACTTCCACTTCCTTACGCCAAAAAATATTTATTCTGGTATGTATTATTTATCTACTGTTTGTGGAAGTTGTAATTATTTGTTTATGCTTAATAAAGGGGGGGCTCCCCACATCTGCGGTCCCCTCCAAGGGTTCTCATTGTCATCCCATTGGGTTGAGTTTTTATCTTGGCCTGATGTGGGATCTCAGCTGAGGATGTCGTTGTGGCTTGTGCAGCCCTTTGAGACACTCTTGATTTAGGGCTATAGAAGTAAAGTTTGATTGATTGATTAATTGATTGAAGAATCATATCTTGGAACGGGCCAATACTTAGTAAATACTGAACCTGTGGAGAAGAGGTACGATTGAATGTACTCCTTTTTTAGCCTTGTTGAAATGTTCAAGTGTAAAAATATGATCTTCCTCAATTTAGCTTTGTCCAAAACTAAGCGATTACCAAACATCCTTTGGGAAAATGAACTCGTAAGCTTTGTGGAAGGCTACAATCAAGTAACATCATCAGGTCGGGCTAGATCAGATGCGTGCACCCAACATGACCTCTTCCAGAAGGTTGGCTTTCTGTGTTACCGTGTAAATGGGAGCAGGATGCAATTCCCTTTCTGTTCGACAGACAGTCATTTGGGAGAGCTATGTAGGGATTGTGAAAGACTATATAGATGAGGGTCCTATTCCCTGTACAGGCTGCAGGTGTGATAGAGGCCACGTTCACTCATGGGACAGGAGAGCACTGTATGTTGGGGAATAGCCCTGCGTGTACCTGGGGAGTACTTGGGAACATCACATTGGTTTTTATACTCATGCAATTATCTATAGGGTATGGCCAACATGCAGTGTTAGCAGTGGGAGAGTTTTAAGTCAAACCGACTTTCAGGTTTTGGGATTCAATACCATGTGATATATTTGTCAGAAACATAGTGACTACACAGTAGAGATGTTTGGACAAATGTTCACACTTTTACATGTGTAATGAGGGTTTTCCTTTTTTTCCCACATACACTGTACATTCAGTAGGAATGGGATTTATGTGCCCCCAATCGTCACGGTTTACCCGACACATGAAACGTGAGGAATTTTTTGCACTATCCATTTTAGCCGCCGAACTGCAGTAAAGTGCTGTATATCTTAAAATGTGTTTTGCGACAACTTTGACCACAGCGTCAGTTGCTATGAAGAGTGGCGCTTTCCATCCTTTTCAGCAGACTGCATTTCAAAATGACTAACCCTCCACATTCCTCTCACGCAAGATCCACACATGAATGGGACCATATGAATTCCTTCCCTACTGTAATCCAAAAAAATTGGGAAATTGTGCAAAATGTATTTGTTTAGGAGTTCAACTCGAACTATGAGACCAATTAAAGATTCAGAAAGCTTTTGCAGTTAATTTGCATGTGAATGCATTAAAGCCATTTAGTGGCAGGTCTTGTGGTGTTGACCTTTTGCTATGAGTTATTTCTTTAATCAATAGTGTGTCTCACCTTCTTCACCAATGTTGTGTTCATGAACACATTATATACGCTACAACTAGCACAATTCTTTGGCCCATGGTGGCTTATTTTGCAGTCTTATAATAAAGACTACAGAGGCTGGGAAGCTTTTTTGGGACTAGTTTATTTTGTGCAATAATTGGTCGTATGATAACTGAGATGGCTTCCAAAAATTGGAGCAAACTTTTTCATCCAAAACCTAATCATATGAAAAAAGTGTTGCTTACCAAAGTTCCTCTCTATTAAATTTTTGGACAGTTTGCATTATATTAGTTGTAAACTATAATTAGCAAAACTATAAAGACATTCTGTGTGAATGTTTGGAATAATTTAAATATTTAACTCTCGCCCCATAGCAGGGCGAGAGAGAAAGTCGGCCACAGCCATCCGCGCGCCCGGCCTGTGGACCACCCGGAAGTTGTAGGGCTGCAATGATAGGTACCACCGGGTGATCCGCGCATTGGCGTCCTTCATGCGGTGGAGCCACTGGAGAGGTTTGTGGTCCGAACAGAGACCGAAGGCCCGCCCCAACAGGTAGTAGTGGAGGGCCCCGACCGCCCATCGGATGGCAAGGCACTCCCTCTCCACCGTGCTGTACCTTGCCTCCCGGTCTGACAGTTTCCTGCTGATGTACAGCACGGGCCGGTCGATGCCCCCCACCTGCTGGGTCAACACTGCCCCCAGTCCCCGGCCCGACGCGTCCGCCTGCAGACAGAAAGGAATGTTGAAATTTGGCATGTGCAGTACCGGCTCCTCACAGAGTGCTTTCTTTACCTTCTCAAACACCTGCTGGCACCGCTCCGTCCACTGGACCAGTTCTGGAGCACCCTTTCGGGTGAGATCAGTCAGTGGCCCTTGGTTAAATCCAGTGTGGTAAAAAAACGCGCAGTGCCTCGCCGATGCAGGAGCTCGTCAACCCGGGGCATTGGGTACGCGTCAAAACGTGACACCTCATTCACCTTGCGGTAATCCACACAGAAGCGCACAGACCCGTCCTTCTTCCCTACGAGAACAATCGGGCTGCACCACGCACTGTGGGATTCTTCTATTACTCCCAGTTCCAGCATATTTTTTAATTCTTCCCGAACTACTTTGCGTTTGTGCTCGGGGAGCCTACATGGCCTAGACCGCACCGTAATTCCCGGGCTGGTCTCAATATGATGTCGGATGAGATCCGTGAGCCCGGGCGGCGAGGAGAACACATCTGCATAGCGCCGCTGTAACTCAGCCACCTCCGCTCTTTGTGTCAATGTGAGCTGGTCATCACAGGGAAGAGGAGGGGAAGAGGCGGAGCGCGGGATCTCGGGCCCCAACTCCTCCTCCTCTCTCACTACCGTCACCATGGAGACAGGCAACGCCTCCCCCCATGCTTTCAGCAGATTTCTATGGTAAATTTGTACGCCTTTGCCTCGGTCCGAGCGCCGAACTTCGTAATCCACATCATTAACTTGCCGTGTGACCACAAAAGGTCCTTGCCACTTTGCTAATAATTTTGAGCTGGAAGTTGGAAGTAGTACAAGTACTTTTTCTCCCGGTGAAAATTTTCTAAGCTGGGTTCCCTTGTTGTACGTGCGCTGCTGCCGTTGCTGGGCATGGAGCAAATTTACGCGTGACAGGTGTCCCACCTTGTGGAGTTTTGCTCACATGTCCAAAACATACTGAATTTCATTTTTACTGCGGCTTGGACCTTCCTCCCAGCTTTCTTTAATTAGGTCCAGTATGCTGCGTGGTCTCCTACCGTATAACAACTCGAATGGTGCAAAACCGGTAGAGGTCTGGGGTGCTTCCCGCATCGCAAACATTAGGGGATCCAGCCTTTTATCCCAATTAGGTTTGTCCTCGTGCGTGAACTTAGCGTTTTATTAAACCGTTCCACCAGCCCGTCAGTTTGTGGGTGATACACGCTGGTGCGGATCGGTTTAATCCCCAATAACCCGTACAGTTCTTTTATCGTGCATGACATAAAGGACGTGCCTTGGTCCGTCAAAATCTCTTTCGAGATTCCGACGCGGGAAATGACCGTAAAGAGTGCTTGCGCCACACTCTTGGCAGAGATGGAGCGCAGCGGCACTGCTTCGGGATACCGCGTTGTGTAATCCACCAGGACTAACACAAAGCGATATCCCCGTGTGCTCGGGTGAAATGGTCCGATGAGGTCCATTCCAATCCTTTCGAATGGGACCTCCATGAGTGGTAATGGGCGCTAAGGGGCCTGTGGGATGGCCGCTGGGTTCACCAGCTGGCAGTCTGGGCAGGCGGCACACCACCGGCGTACGTCTGCTCGGATGCCGGGCCAATAGAAGCGGACCATGACCCGATTAAGTGTTTTGTCGTACCCTAGGTGGCCAGCGAGGGGGTTGCAATGCTCCGCCTGGAAAACCATTTCCCCGGCGGGGTTTTGGCACCAACAACTGGGTGGACTCCTCACCTGTTTGAGTGTCACGGTTCATTTTGTACAACCTATCTCTAACAATTGAAAAGTTGGGGAGTACCCGCGTTTTCCCCAGGCGCACCAGCTGACCGTCTATAAAATCCACCTGGTCCCAGGCCGCGCGCAAGGTTTTATCACGGGACTGCTCGAGGGGAAAGTCCTCCGTGGGCTGCCAATGGTGGGCCGGAGGGGCTTCCCGTGAATCCCCCGCCGGTTCCTGCTCGGCAGCGCCGGGTGAATCCGCGTCGCCAGCGAGTACTGCGCGGATATTCCCCTGTCCTACTGTCCGTGAACCCATCCCCACACATTGTGCTACTAAATGGTTAAATCCCGGCCAATTTGTTCCCAGAATTATGGTATGCGTAAGGCCCGTGCTTGCGGCAACCTGAACACTATGCTTTTGACCCCCGTACCAAATTTCCCTTGGCACCATCGGGTATTCGTGCACATCCCCATGAATACATCTGATTTTACCCTGTGATGCTTTCCTCAACGCCCCGGGTCGAATCAGGTTTTGGTGAATCATGGACTGTTTACAGCCCGAATCCACCATCGCCCGATATGTACTCCCTTGTTCCCTTACCGGGACGTAGTACGTCTCTCCTGGGTCGGGGGCGGGTGTTGGAGGCCCGACAACCTGCAACACCTGCCCTACCTCCATTACGGGGCACTCCCGGCGCATGTCCCCAGGTTGGCTGCACCCCCAGCACACCGGCCCTGGTATTTGAGGCGCCGTCTGTGAGGGAAGCCCTCTTTGCCCAGCGCTGGAACCCTGCAACAAACAATCAGAGGGAGCATTATATCCGCGAGTCCCCCGCCTTGTTGAGCGTGTCTGTGTAGATGAATGGGTGTGTGTACGTGGGTGTGGATTGTTCGCGGAGGGGACCTGCTCGATGGTTCCGGGTTGACCAGCCGGGTGGTGGCGCTGCTCCAGGGTGGTTCCGTCTGGTGGCATGAGTCATCGGCGGGGCGCTGGAGTGGGTCTTTCGGCCGGCTTTGTGATCGCGTCTCGGTGCACCGCCAGGTGGTCCTCAGCCAGTGTCACTGCTGTATTGACGTCGGCGGGGCGGTGGTACCTTACCCACGCGGCGGTCCTGGCCGGGATGGCGTCCAAAAACTGCTCGAGGATTATGTACTCCAGCATTCCCGGGTCCTGCCCATTTGGCTGGAGCCATCGGGTCGCCGCATCCCGCAGCTGCTGCGCCAGGACGTAGGGGCGGTCTTCTGGGCCCAGTCTCATGGCGCGGAACTTCCTCCGGTAGTCTTCCGAGCTGCTGCCGACCCAAACCAGGATGGTGTGGCGCAGGTTGGAGTATTGCATGCGGCCGGTCGCTGGGAGACTTAGCGCCGCCCGCTGCGCCTCCCCCACCAGAAGTGGCAGCAGCCTCGCTCCCCACTCCTCCTCCGGCCATTTGCACGATCTCACCGTGGCCTCAAACACATCCAGGAATGTGTGCGGGTCTTCATTTTCAAGCATGCGTTGCATGGGTGCCATTGCCCTCACCCCTGACGAGTCTGATCTGTCCATCAATGATTGTATCAGCTGAGTCTGCTGTTGGCTCGCCGCTGACACCTGAGCCAGCACTTGTCCCAGCGCCTCCAGAGGGGTTGTTGTAGATATTTTTTTAATTTTATACACACATATATTTTTACCTTACTTGGTTCTCTTAGTTGGGCGCCAATTGTGGAAGTTTCCCTCCTCTCCCCTCCCGCACCCGTCGGGTAGACTGGATCACCAATGCCAGGTTTAGAGTTTCACACAGTTTTATTTTCCTCTTTTACACAACAGTTCGGCGTCTGCTTTTCAGCTCCCACACAACCGTTCTCGTTCCTCTGTGCAGCTCTCTACCTCACCTCATGGTCTCCAGCGCTGCCAAATAAAGGAACAGGTGATTAGATAACTCGTTCCAGCTGAGGTATCCACTCACCTGTTGCCGCTTCGTGGCCGGCCCCTGCACATACCCCGCCCGCAGGGAACGCGTGCGCCACGCCCCCCTCCACAAACACATTTAAACACATAATCATTTTTTTTACCTCCTGCCTCAATTTTCAATACAAATAAACATTCCATTGTGACACTACTTGCAAAAAAAGGTGAGAAATTGTAGAAATGCTTTACTTTCTGGTTCATCAAGAATACGTATCAACGGACATTTGGATTCTGGGGTGTCGACATTTAAATTCTTGGGGGCAGACTCAAAATGCAGGAGATGATTTGGTCAGCGATCATGCACTTTAATATAGAGTTTTGCCAAAAACTGTACCCACATCACAGGAAAGGAGCAGAGATTATTTAATTCTAATCCTTTACAAAGTATTAGCTAACACTTTTGTTCAATATACTCCATCAGTACTAACATTTAAAAATAAAGAAATAAACAATAACTAGTGAAGTAAGTTGTAAAAAGGTAGATAAATAAGATTACCAATAAATTTAGAATGTTTATTATTGTTCATCTTTTTAGTATTTTGTAAACACTTTAAGTTTGAAGAGTTTCCTGAATTAGATATTAGTACATTGTTTGATTTATTTCCTCAATCAATTCCATAATGTAATTCCACATACTGATACACTAAATGAGAAGAATTTTTGTACATTATTGGATAGCAGGTTATAGTTTGCTTTGTATATAATTCTAGCTGTTTGCAAATTCAATATGTTGTGAAAGTTCACAATTTTTTATTGAAATGAATAAAGGTTTTGAATGTTCTCTATATCCAACATTATGTACTATTCTAACTTATCTTTTTTGTTATGGACGTGAGGGGTGGAAGGAGACGACACCACAAAGAAACTCGGGTTACTAGGTTTATTGTAACCTTTGATGATTGTGTGGGATGTGTATGCTACTCGATGTGTCGGTTACAGGACTAAGTGTGAAATTAACAATGTAAACAATACCAGAGGATGTTGTACTTGCGTGATGGAGGAAATCTTTGTCAATCCAAGAGGGCGGGGTAAAACGGAAGTCCAGGGACAGGCAGGAGGTCGAGGGCAGGTGAGAAGCGACAAGGGGTCGTGTCCAAACAGGGGTTGAAGGTCAAGGGAGACAGTCCAAAATCCAGATGGAGGTTGAAGTACAAAACTCGAGCACACGGAACACAGCAGGCAATGCGAGGGAAACAAGGGACAAGAGTCAACAAGACAGCAAGGGACACGGAGAACAATGCGAGGACAACGAGAGGGAAGCCAGAGACGTAATGCTTACTACAGACGGTTAACGACGTTCCGGCGCAGGACCCAAGGAATGACTGGCCTTTTTGCTGTCCTCCTGATTGCTGTCAGGTGGGCTGATTGCTGTCAGTCTACAGCTGCGGCAAAGCATGGGCGTGAACTGCTCAGAGCGTGCGGGGGCGCATCCTTTTTTTTTAAAATGTATTTATTTTTTTCTTTGTCATGAAAAAGGGAGGTTTTTGTGGTTGGTGCACTAATTGTAAGTGTATATTGTGTTTTTTATGTTGATTTAATAAAAAAAATTAAAATATTTATTTTTTATTTTTTTTTATTTATTTATTTATTTTTTTAATAAAAATGAATAAAAAATTCCGGTGGTTGGTGACCACTGCTCTACATGATATATTCAGTGTTGTAAACGTTTGTTCGCCTTGCTTCAAGTATTGTTTCCTGTTGGTTAACTAGCTTCTAATCCAGTTTAAGACCAACCCTCTGATGCCACACGGTTCCAGGGCAAATCACTCTACGGAGACAGCCCTCGCAAAAATGACTAAGGATCTATTGCTAACGATGGATTCTGGTGCGTCATCTATGTTCTGCTCCTTGATCTTAGCGCTGCTTTCGATACCGTCGATCATAATACAAACCCCGTTTCCATATGGGTGGGGAAATTGTGTTAGATGCTCCTGTCTCTGGCCATGCTCCCTCCACCCCAGCGGACGATGGCGTGCAACACCGCAGAGGCCACCACAGTGTATATGTTTCTTTTACTTTTTATTCATAGCTGTATGTAGAAGTGTCTGGTTGTATCTGCTGCTTTAATGTCTTTCATGTCCTCTGTGTTCTTTGATGTTTGATGTTTCCCTCTTACACACATGTAAGAGGGATGTGTTCTATGGCTATGAGTTATTGTTTTTTCCCCTTGGCCTCAGTCTGCACCCCCTCTCCAGGGCCCAGGCTAAGACCGATTTTTTTATTTTATTTTAATCTTCTATTTTTTTTTCTCCCATTCTTCCCCCCTGTTTACCTGTATCTCATCTTTTTTGTAAGGGGCGCTGGAAGCCGGCAGACCCGTCAGCGATCCTGTTCTGTCTCCCTGTAATGTTTGTCTGATCTTGAATGGGATTGTGCTGAAAATTTCTATTTTCCTGAAGGAACTCTCCTGACGGAATAAATAAAGTACTATCTAATCTAATCTAATATAATATAAACGGAATACAATGATTTGCTAATCATTTTCAACCCATATTCAATTGAATGCACTACAGAGACAAGATACTTGATGTTCAAACTCATAAACTTTAATTTTTTTTGCAAATAATAATTAACTTAGATTTTCATGGCTGCAACACGTGCCAAAGTAGTTGGGAAAGGGCATGTTCACCACTGTGTTACATCACCTTTTCTTTTAAAAACACTCAATAAACGTTTGGGAACTGAGGGAACTAGTTGTTGAAGCTTTGAAAGTGGAATTATTTCCCATTCTTGTTTCATGTAGAGCTTCAGTCGTTCAACAGTCCGGGGTCTCTGCTGTCGTATTTTAAACTTCATAATGCGCCACACATTTTCGATGGGAGACAGACCTGGACTGCAGGCGGACCAGGAAAGTACCCGCACTCTTTTTTTACGAAGCCACACTGTTGTACCACTTGTCTTGCTGAAATAAGCAGGGGCGTGTTTAAAAATGTACCATATGCTTCATCATCATTTTCATTGTACACATTGTCCAAATTTTGAGTTCTTAGCTGAATTTTGAATGCAATCATACTCTTCTCTGTGCATAGTCTTTGAAATGTATTTTTGTCGTCCATGTTTCTCTTCTTGTAGTTTCTATTATATATTGCGAAAACTTGCAATTGATCACTAATGTTGGTTATAAGCAGACCACTTGTAGTGTTATTATGAAAATCATTGGTAAAAATATTATCAATAAGTGTGACACAGTGTCCTGTGATTCTGCTGGGGTTTGTGATTTTAGGAGATAAACTGATGCTCTACAATGTATCAATGAAGTCATCAATGGACTTTTGCTTGTTAGAGATCAATAAGTCAATATTGAAGTCACCACATAAAATGTATTTTTTGACCATTGTCCATAAAATTTGCCTTGATTCGGTCTTCAAATGTTGCAATACTTGACTTAGGTGATATACATATTCACCTGATGAATATGTTTTTGCTTTTTTTTGCGACATATTTCTATGGTTATGCTTTCTCAGATATTATCTATTGTAAATGAAAAGTTTTTTTTTACCAATTTGTAGTTCAGGGTCTTCTTCACCCACACAGCTATTCCTCCTCCGTTTTTGCTGCTTCATTTGATTTAATTTAGTTCATATCCCTCCAGATCAAAATCTATTTTTTTTTAGCATCAATCCATGTTTCTGTGACAGCGATCACTTTGAAGGGTTCTTGAATTGTTCTAAAAACTGCTTCATGTTTTTATAATTTGCGTACAAGTTCCTGCTATTAAAATGAATAATTGACAATTTTTATCACATTTCATGTTGCTGTTGCAGAAGTTTTTCAGTTCCATATTTTCTTGTTCGACAATCTTTGATGTTGTTTCAATAATCCCTATAATTGTAGGTGGATGCACTCCTGAATGTAGGTCCTCTTGTGCAGTGGTCTTTTGGAACATAGTAGTGTTGGTGTTGAATTTAGGTGTTTGTATTCCATCAGATTCCCTTATCATCGTCATTGTCAAAGCAGTGTCAACTTTAATATTTGTCAGGGTTCCTGATGTCATGGACAGCAAGGACTCCTGCTCCTGGACCTACTTTCAGCTTGATGTAGATTTCACAGTTGGCACTCCAAGGTCCCTGAATTTGTGTCTGCTTTTTCAAGTCATGTGTTTTTTTTTGGGCGATTTCAGCATTATGTTTTGCGAAATGCTTATTCATGTCTGTTTGTTCCCTTCAGCTTCTTTACCTGCTTCAGCAGTGCCATTTTAGATTTTATGTTGACAAGTTTCACAATAGTGGTGGTGTTGTTTCTTTCATTCAGTGGGACGCATGTTTTGATTATATAAATGTGGATTTTAATTTCCTTTGATTACAGAAAGTTGACCACTTGCCATTGTGCTGAGGCATCAATAATTTCATCTGGTTCTCCTCCATTACTCACAGCTTTCGCATAGGATCTTGGTTTAATTCGGTGCCCTGTCACAATGATATCATTCATTTGTTCCCCTGATCCATTTCATATATGATATTTCTCAGCATGTTGTGGTCTCGTTTCACTGCATTAACTTATTGAAGAATCCTCATTTCTTGATGCATTTCCGGAAAGTCCCCCTTATGTTGTTATCCTGACTTTACAGACGTTTTATATATTCCTGCAGACTTCTCAGATGTTTTCTGTATTCTGTTGTTGCTTTTCTCAGATCTTCTGTGAGTTCTCGTTACTCTTTCCAGGTCTGCTTTGTATTCTATTTTTAATCTTTCTATGCCATCGACAATTTTTTTCTTAGCATCAGGTCTTGCTTCCCATCATGTCCTCGTCGCTTGTGTCCTGTGTCCAGAGATTTATTTGATTCAGATGACACCGACGGTATCAGGATTTGAGATTTTCTTTTAGATTTTGACTCACTGACTTCAGTGCCTCTCGTATCAGCTCGCTAATGGCGGTTTCTTCATTAGCGATTTGCGGCACGATTAACTTATTTATTTCAAAAATGTTGTACCTTGCGTCATTCAGAGATCAACCTCCAACTCGCCTTATTTTAGCGAATTAATGCTCGGATCAATGCCGGAATCAATGCCCAAAATCAGTTCGAAGATGCCAGGTAACTCCCACTTGGCTGTGATCACAAACCAGTGGTTAAAAGTGGAGCCTTTTTTATTGTGTCCTCTCCCACTGACAGGAAGTGACAATTTTTTTGGTCACTTTTGTTCATACATATAGATGCACTGCATATATACATATACAAACACACGTATCCATTCATCCATCCTTTTTCTACCGCTTATTCCCTTTGGGGTCGCGGGGGGCGCTGGTGCCTATCTCAGATACAATCGGGCGGAAGGCGGGGTACACCCTGGACAAGTCGCCACCTCATCACAGGGCCAACACAGATAGACAGACAACATTCACACTCACATTCACACACTAGGGCCAATTTAGTGTTGCCAATCAACCTATCCCCAGGTGCATGTCTTTGGAAGTGGGAGGAAGCCGGAGTACCCGGAGGGAACCCACGCATTCATGGGGAGGACATGCAAACTCCACACAGAAAGATCCCGAGCCCGGGATTGAACCCTGACTACTCACGACCTTCGTATTGTGAGGCAGACGCACTAACCCCTCTTCCACCATGAAGCCCTATTGTATATATACAGGCACGTGCACACATAGGGCCCTATGGGTGCTTGAGCCCCTGTACTTTTTTGCCTCGTCTTAAAAAGGGCCCTCTGCCTGTGTGTGTTTTTTTTTCTTTTCTTTAAACAACATTAATTCATTCCTGTTAGGGATGTAAAAAAACCAAAACAAAACAAAAAAACAGCGGTACAAAAACTCCACGTTTTCTTGTAATATCAATCAATCAATCAATGTTTACTTATATAGCCCTAAATCACTAGTGTCTCAAAGGGCTGCACAAACCACCACGACATCCTCGGTAGGCCCACATAAGGGCAAGGAAAACTCACACCCAGTGGGACATCGGTGACAATAATGACCCAGTGGGACATCGGTGACAATGATGACTACGAGAACCTTGGAGAGGAGGAAAGCAATGGATGTCGAGCGGGTCTAACATGATACTGTGAAAGTTCAATCCACAATGGATCCAACACAGTCGCGAGACTCCAGTCCAAAGCGGATCCAACACAGCAGCGAGAGTCCCGTTCACAGCGGAGCCAGCAGGAAACCATCCCAAGCGGAGGCGGATCAGCAGCGCAGAGATGTCCCCAGCCGATACACAGGCAAGCAGTACATGGCCACCGGATCGGACCGGACCCCCTCCACAAGGGAGAGTGGGACATAGAAGAAAAAGAAAAGAAACGGCGGATCAACTGGTCTAAAAAGGGAGTCTATTTAAAGGCTAGAGTATACAAATTAGTTTTAAGGTGAGACTTAAATGCTTCTACTGAGGTGGCATCTCGAACTGTTACCGGGAGGGCATTCCAGAATACTGGAGCCCGAACGGAAAATGCTCTATAGCCCGCAGACTTTTTTTGGGCTTTGGGAATCACTAACAAGCCGGAGTCCTTTGAACGCAGATTTCTTGCCGGGACATATGGTACAATACAATCGGCAAGATAGGATGGAGCTAGACCGTGTAGTATTTTATACGTAAGTAGTAAAACCTTAAAGTCACATCTTAAGTGCACAGGAAGCCAGTGCAGGTGAGCCAGTACAGGCGTAATGTGATCAAACTTTCTTGTTGTGATCAAACTTTCTTGTTCTTGTCAAAAGTCTAGCAGCCGCATTTTGTACCAACTGTAATCGTTTAATGCTAGACATGGGGAGACCCGAAAATAATACGTTACAGTAGTCGAGGCGAGACGTAACAAACGCATGGATAATGATCTCAGCGTCTTTAGTGGACAGAATGGAGCGAATTTTAGCGATATTACAGAGATGAAAGAAGGCCGTTTTAGTAACGCTTTTAATGTGTGCCTCAAAGGAGAGAGTTGGGTCGAAGATAATACCCAGATTCTTTACCGTGTCGCCTTGTTTAATTGTTTGGTTGTCAAATGTTAGAGTTGTATTATTAAATAGAGTTCGGTGTCTAGCAGGACCGATAATCAGCATTTCCGTTTTTTTGGCGTTGAGTTGCAAAAAGTTAGCGGACATCCATTGTTTAATTTCATTAAGACACGCCTCCAGCTGACTACAATCCGGCGTGTTGGTCAGCTTTAGGGGCATGTAGAGTTGGGTGTCATCAGCATAACAGTGAAAGCTAACACCGTATTTGCGTATGATGTCACCTAGCGGCAGCATGTAGATGCTGAAGAGTGCAGGGCCAAGGACCGAACCCTGGGGAACTCCACACGTTACCTTAACGTAGTCCGAGGTCACATTGTTATGGGAGACACACTGCATCCTATCAGTAAGATAAGAGTTAAACCAAGACAGGGCTAAGTCTGACACACCAATTCGTGTTTTGATACGTTCTAATAAAATATTATGATCGACGATATCGAAAGCAGCGCTAAGATCGAGGAGCAGCAACATAGATGACGGATCAGAATCCATCGTTAGCAATAGATCATTAGTCATTTTTGCGAGGGCTGTCTCCGGGAGTGATTTGCCCTGAAACCGGATTGAAAGGTTTCACATAGATTGTTAGACGCTAAGTGTTCATTTAACTGCTCCGCAACAATTTTTTCAAGGATTTTTGATACCGGGTTGTTTGAGCCTGCGCTTCCGCCAGAGAGAGAGAGAGAGGGCGAGTGAGTGAGAGCGAGAGAGAGGAGAGAGAGCCAACTACGCCCCTGACTGAGGAGACGTGACAGTGGAGCAACTTGAACCTATGAGTTATGGTCTAGTCGCTGTCCACTTATTCAGCATCTAATATGGGTCATATTTCAGAAAAACGCTGTATTATTCTATTATTCAATGTGTCAGCTTCTGTTTTTGCTGGACGTCGGAGCACAGCGCATCAATTGAGCACGGCACATCAATTCTGCACAGAGCAGAGCGGATCATGCGGGACAGGAAGTAGTGTACAAAATACAAAATAAAACACTGGGTTGATTTTCAAAATAAAATGCACTGTGTTTACGCCGGATCACATTTCTCTCACAGTAGAGGTTTAGATATAAAGTTGTATTGCGTTTCAGTTGTTTAGTCTGAGCATTAAGTGAGAAAGACCATAAGTTACAACTTGATGGTGTTTTCATCAATTTAAGGGAAGAAGGACAGATTTTCACATTGAAGGTTTTTCCATTTGGGTATTTATTTTTGTATTTTTTTTCGAAGTTCATGTTGCGCTGTTCAATGTTCAATATTAAAGTGCTTATCTAGAACAATAAATAGCCTAATAATAAACCAGTATTTTGTTGCTTTTCCTGTCTTCCAAGCCTATGATAATGTGAATTACCTCATTATGACAATAATTTGTTGACACAAAAGAAATGGCAATCACTTTTACCTACAAAGGACACACAGCTAAGTAGTTAGCTTACTATTAGCAAATTTAATTTTGCATTAATTTCCATATTGTGTAAAGGACCAAAAAAATAAAATTCCTGCCCTTTTTCTGACTTTGAGCCCCTACCCATCTATAATCATGTGCACGTCCCTGTATATATATAATAGTGGTCAAAAGTTTACATACACTTGTAAAGAACATAATGTAATGGCTGTCCTGAGTTTCCAATCATTTCGACAACTCTTATTTCCAAATCTGCCGGGTCAAAAGTATACATACAGCAACATCCATGATCAATTTTGGTGATGTAAAAAACTCACAATCAAATCAAATTAGCTTCATTGCATGGCGTCTTAATTTCATGTGTGTGATTATGATTGACGACACCTGTCTCTGAACCCATTTAAATAGGGCTCATGTGATGCTGTCATTAGACTCAGTTACAGACGCGACAACGGGAAAGTCAAAAGGAACTCAACACAGTTGAAAAAACTGTCACACCTGGGTGATGTCTTGTCTGTGTTTCATTTGGTTTCAGGTTTTCTTGTCACTTCTTGTTTTATTTTGAAATGCTAACTCTCCCTCTCATTTCAAATCACTTGCCTTTCCTCATGTGTCCTAATTTGTCCTGATTGATTTAACCTGTTCCCCCAGGTTTAAGCGCCTAGTCCTCAGTCTGTCCTGTTGGAGCGCCTATTGTTGTATTAGGTAGTTTTTGTTCTCAGCACTTTTTCCCCTCTGTAGCCGGAGTGTTTTGAGTTGTTAATCGTTTTGTAAGTTTAGTGGATAGGCGCCAGCGCCCCCCGCGACCCCAAAAGGGAACAAGCGGTAGAAAATGGATGGATGGATGGATGGGTTAAATCTGTTTTGATAGCCTGTTTTGTTTCTCCCGTTTTGGACCCCTTCCCTTGTCAAAATAACTGCATCCAAAATCCTGCGCCAGTGTTCAGAGTCCTATTGTGGTTGTGACAAAAACAAATCATTGACTTGAACAAGTCAGGAAAGTCACTTGGAGCCATTTCACAGCAGCTTATGGGCCCAACAGCAACTGTGCAGACAATTGTTCGTAAGTATAAAAAACATGGTACGGTTTTGTCACTGCCACGATCTGGAAGAAAACACAGGCAATCACCTGCTTCTGAGAGAAAATTGGTCAGGATGATCAAGAGTCAACCAAGAGCCACAAAAAAGCAGGTCTGCAACGAATTGTAAGCTGCTAGAACACAGGTGTCAGTGTCCACAGTCAAGCGTGTTTTGCATCGCCATGGACTGAGAGGCTATCATGCAGGAAGGAAGCCCTTGCTCCAGAAGCGACACCTTAAGGCTTGTTTAAAGTTTGCTGTCGATCACATGGACTAAGATAAGACCTTCGGGAGGAAAGTGGTCATGAGATGAAACAAAAAATGAGCTGTTTGGTCACAATACCCAGCAATATGTTTGGAGGAGAAAAGGTGAGGCCCTTCATCCCAGGAACACCACCCATACTGTCTATCATGGTGGTGGTAGTATTATGCTCTGGGCCAGTTTTGCTAGATGGATGGATGGATGGATAGATAGATAGATAGATAGATAGATAGATAGATAGATAGATAGATAGATGGATAGATAGATAGATGGATAAATAGATAGATAGATAGATAGATAGATGGATAGATAGATAGATACTTTATTGATTCCTTCAGAAGAGTCCCCTCAGGAAAATAAAAAATAAAAATGCTGCCAATGGAACTGGTGCTTTACAGAGAGTAAATGGGACAATGAAAAAGGAGGATTAAATCCAAATTCTTCAGGACAACCTAAAACCATCAGCCCTGAGGTTGGGTCTTAGGCACACAGTTGGATGTTCCAACAGGACAATGACACTAAACACACGTCAAAGGCGGTAATGGAATGGCTAAATCAGGCTAAATCAGGCTAGAATTAAGGTTTTAGAATGGCCTTCCCAAAGTCCATTCCCACATGCATTGAGAACATGCATGTGGACAATGCTGAAGAAACAAGTCCATGTCATAAAACCAACAAATTTAGCGGGACTGCACCAATTTTGTCAAGCGGAGTGGTCAAAAATTCAACCAGAAGCTTGGGGATGGCTACCAGAAGTGCATTATTGCAGTGAAACTTGCCAAGGGACATGTAACCAAATATTAACATTGCTGTATGTATACTTTTGACCCAGCAGATTTGGTCACATTTTAAGTTGACCCATAATAAATAAAAAAATAAAAACTTCAGGAATGTTTTTTTTGCGACCATGTAAGTGCTCCAATCAGTCTATCACAAAAAAAAAAATAAAAATAAAATAAGAGTTGTAAAAATAATTGGACACTCAAAACAGTCATGACATTATGTTCTTATGTGCAGTTTTTTTTTTTTTTTTAACAAAATAGTGACTTTTGTAGAGGTTAAAACCTGCAAGTATTTTTGTTGACATTGATTCTTATAGGGCAGTGATTCTTAAATGGGGGTAAGCGTACCCCTGGGGGTACTTGAAGGTTTGCCAAGGGGTACGTGAGATTTTTTTTAAATATTCTAAAAATAGCAACAATTCAAAAATCCTTTATAAATATATTTATTGAATAATACTTCAACAAAATATGAATGTAAGTTCATAAACTGTGAAAAGAAATGCAATAATGCAATATTCAGTGTTGACAGCTAGATTTTTCTGTGGACATGTTCCATAAATATTGATGTTAAAAGATTTATTTTTTTTGTGAAGAAATGTTTAGAATGAAGTTCATGAATCCAGATGGATCTCTAGTACAATCCCCAAAGAGGGCACTTTAAGTTGATGATTACTTCTATGTGTAGAAATCTTTATTTATAATTTAATCACTTGTTATTTTTCAACAAGTTTTTAGTAATTTTTTAATCTTTTTTTCCAAATATTTCAAGAAAGACCACTACAAATGAGCAATATTTTGCACTGTTATACAATTTAATAAATCAGAAACTGATGACATAGTGCTGTATTTTACTTCTTTATCTCTTTTTTTCAACCAAAAACGCTTTGCTCTGATTAGGGGGTACCTGAATTAAAAAAATGTTCACAGGGGGTAAATCAGTGAAAAAAGGTTGAGAACCACTGTTATATGGAGCTATTAATTAACAATTTATTTTGTGAATCTTCGTTCCACTGTACAGTACTTAATGCACCCCTTTTAATTAAAACACACTCGCACGCACGCACACGCGCACACACACGAACAAAGCGGGCCTTCTCATTGTCTACACATGCCTTTATGTCCAGTGCACTGACCAGAGTGATTAGGACCGTTAGTGGATGGATAAATGCTGTTTCAGCACGAGACATCGTGCACGGACAAGCGGGTGACGCTTCAAGCAACAGATGCCCCCCCTCCTCCTACCCCCCACCCGAGACCATCTGTCAGGGTCTCTCCGCAATAAATCGTTGGGCGAGTGCCCACTCCCTGCACGACGTTACGGAGGCGTCACGTGATCTTGTTAAAAAAAATAAAATAAAATAAAAAAAAGTTGTCCCCCTGCAAGCACAAGCATGTGTTGCGTGGATACAAGTTGCATCATCCACGCATGCTGCTCCCTGGCCAAGTTGGGAGTGCCTGCACAGCTGTGCCCAGTGGCGCGCACAATGGGATCAATGCGGGGGCACGTGCGAGGCGCGAGACCCCTGAGAGGACAATGCGGACCCCCACTGGGCTAAGGGCCGCCACGCACGGGGCGGCCGCGCTTTTTTATTATGCCACTGCAAACTGTGAAAACTCCTCAATATTGCGAGTGGGGAGACAACACGGACTTCACTGTCACGACGGGGATTTTATTGGGACGTAAACATTGAGCACGCTTTTGCTTTGGTTGATACAACGCGAAAAAAGTTCATTTTGCAAACAAATAATCATTTTAAATGTTGATTTATCCCACCAAAAAATGTACATAATTTATCTCCCTGTTTGTCCATATAAGGTGTTATACTTGTGGGGTCCTGTATCGCGCCAAATACGATTCCTTTTTTATTTATTTTATTTTATAAACTTTTATTTATAACTGCAACATTTACAATCAATCGAGAAATAATAATAAACAAAATAAGTACAAAAACAGTACACAATAGCGCCAGGGGGTTGTAAAATCAATCCATCCATTTTCTATCGCTTATCCCTTTGGGGGCCGCAATCGGGCAGAAGGCGGAGTGCACCCTGGACAAGTCGCCACCTCATCGCAGGGCCACTATATATATATATATATATATATATATATATATATATATATATATATATATATATATATCCCACTTCCAAAGACATGCACCTGGGGATAGGTTGATTGGCAACATTAAATTGGCCCTAGTGTGTGAATGTGAGTGTGAATGTTGTCTGTCTATCTGTGTTGGCCCTGCGATGAGGTGGCGACTTTTCCAGGGTGTACCCCGCCTTCCGCCCGATTGTAGCTGAGATAGGAGCCAGCGCCCCCCGCGAGCCCAAAAAGGGAATAAGCGGTAGAAAATGGATGGATGGATGGATGGATATATATATATATATATATATATATATGTATATATTTATATATATATATATATATATATATATATATATACATATATATGAATGTGTATATATATGTATTTGTATTTATATACATATATATATATAAATATATATATATACACATATATGTGTATATATATATACAAATATATATATATACTGTATATACACTGTATATATATATACATATATATATATATATATATATGTATATATATACATATATATGCATATTTATATATATATATATATATATGTATATATATGTGCATATAAGTATATACACATATATACATATATATGAATGTGTATGTATATATGTATTTGTATATATATATACATATGTATACTGTATATATATATTTATATATACACATATGTATATTTACATATATTTATATATATATGTGTGTGTATATATATATATATATATATATATATATATATACATATACATATATATATATATATATATATATATATATATATATATATATATATATATATATATATATATATATATATATATATATAAGGTGTAAAGCCATGGGCTCACACAAGCTCAATAAATAATTACAATTTGGAACACAGCATCATTGTTTTCGCAAACTTTTGGGTTGTTAGAAGTAGAAAGTGTTTTAAAGGCCTGCTGAAATGAGATTTTCTTATTTAAACGGGGATAGCAGGTCCATTCTATGTGTCATACTTGATCATTTCGCGATATTGCCATATTTTTGCTGAGGGGATTTAGTAGAGAACATCAACGATAAAGTTCGCAACTTTTGGTAGCTAATAAAAAACACATCGTCTGTACCGGAAGTAGCAGACGATGTGCGCGTGACGTCACCAATGTGAGGGCTCCTCCCATCCTCACATTGTTTTCAATAATAGACACCAGCAGCGCGAGCGATTCTGACCGAGAAAGCGACAATCAATTTGAGCGAAGATAAAAGATTTGTGGATGAGGAAAGTTAGAGTGAAGCACAAAAAAAAAAAAAAACTGACAAAAAAGAAAAGGCGACGGCACCGGCTGTGTTTCGGTCCTAAAGGCAGCTGCAATCCACCGCTTTCCACCAACAGCATTCTTCTTCATAGTCTCCATTATTAATTTGACAAATTGCAAAAGATTCAGCAACACAGATGTCCAAATTACTGTGTAATTTTGCGATGCAAAGAGACGACTTTTAGCCTTAAGTGGTGCTGGGCTAATATGTCCGCTACAACCCGAGAGTTCACAAACACGCGTCATCATACGCGTCATCATTCCACGACGTTTTCAACAGGAAACTCCGTGGGAAATTGAAAATTGCAATTTAGTAAACTAAACCGGCTGTATTGGCATGTGTTGCAATGTTAATATTTCATCATTGATATTTAAACTATCAGACTGCGTGGTCGGTAGTAGTGGGTTTCAGTAGGCCTTTAATGTAGAGCTGTAATTCTTTTTTTAAAGGACAAAAAAACAGGTCGGGTATTGAGAAGCGTAAACATTTATGAATACAAAACCTAGCCAATAGTAGAAAGAGGTTGCAAGAATTCCTTTATTCCTAGACTCAAACGACACACACACCTGCTCTCTGCGCGCGCACCGAGCTGTCAGCATCACTTAACTGCGCGCACACCGAGTTGCGTCTTCTCTGTGCCACAAGCAGCCATACACTGTGGGCCTAATTAGGTGGAAAATTCCTAATCCAAGCGACTGATGATGAAATGGACAATCGATTCAGAACGGTTAAGGCAGGCATTAAATACAGCGTCTACCTGTGTGTCTATGTATGTATATATATATATATATATATATATATATATATATATATATATATATATATATATATATATATATATATACGGCATTAATAAGTACTTAATAATGACTAATTAAGAGCCAATATGTTACTAATTTGCATGTTAGTAAGCAATTAATTAATGGTGAATGTGTGTTCCCCATACTAAAGTGTTACGGTTGTTTTAAGTGTCTATAAATGTTATTTATTATCATAACTTATTTTTTAATGTTTGGAATGTTATGTTATTCACTAAATTGTCTCCAGGTAAAATTGCGCATTGGATATAATTGTGTACTTAGTTTCAAGTCATGTTTAATATTTATAAAGTAAATCTCTTGTTTTGTTCCATGTGCGTCATTCTCCAACCCCAACCCCCCACCCCCTTCCACGCACCCACTCGCTTTGTGCACGCGCTAAATAAAACAGTGATTACCCGCATGCACTCCTGCGCGCGCGCTCTCTCTCTCTCCCTCTCTCTTCCCCTCGCCAATGTTGTAAAACTTCTGGCCACGAGACTGCCACGCGTGTTTCAATGGGCCAAAGTGAGGGTGGGGCGTGGGAGTGGGAGTGGGAGGGGCTTGCGTGGTTTAAAGGCGAGAAATCCCAGCCCGCTGCAATCATTTTAGTGATGAAGGCTCCATGCACACCCACTTTTGGCACTGTGGCACACGCGTAAAGAAGGAAAAACGAACAAACTTTGGATTTATAACTTTTTGAATTCTCTAATTTTTTCACCTGAACACTGCAATCTAAACAGGTGAGTTTTTTCATTTTTTTTAAATCTATTGTCAGGGTATAATATACATTCTGCAGCCTGCAATATATTAATAAATTATATTGATGTGTATTAAAACATTACAGGCACACGACTTATAAAAGACTTGTTTACACAGTGAGTTATGGATTCATACATTAATCCATCCCACTTTTACGCATTAACGCATAATCATTATCTGGGACATTAAACCCTCCAAACAATAGTAATCTCCCACTTTGACACAATTTATTAGAAAAAATAGAGATTCAATGTCCATATGACTTTGTAAGCTTTATTCTGCAGTTTTTTAGTATAAAAACAATCCTGCAAAATTGTTTATTTTGGGCTGATTATGAGAGTGGGTGCACTCAGACTACATGTTTGTGTATTTAATCTTTAGGCTTTATTTGTTGAGTAAATCCCGCCATGTCCCAGATTGACAGTCTCCCTGCCTCCTCACAACGCAGCAGCAGGGGAGCATTCATACGCTCATTATTATATGACATGGGAGACTTTGGAAATATAGGACAGATCTGTTCACTTTCCAGTGCTGAAATTGGAGCTCATAAAAAAAAAAAACATTCATATATTGACTTTTTGTTGTCTTTCTTCAGATCAAAATGATGACCAAACCTTTCGGAAAGAGCGCAGATGTGAGCGAGTTTGTGACCTCCCTGGCTTGGCTGGACGAGGACGGCAGCTCCCAGGATGGCGAGGAAAGCGCAGACATGACGGAGCGCCACAGCCTGATGGCTGGTGGACGCCACCACTCCTGCACAGAGCTGGGCAGCGAGGACATGGAGGAGGAGGAGGAGGAGGAGGAGGAGGAAGACGCGGAGGAGACTCCTGATGGAGAAAACACTCCCAAAAGGAGAGGCCCGAAGAAGAAGAAGATGACCAAAGCTCGGCAGGAGAGGTTTCGTGCCCGCCGCATGAAGGCCAACGCCAGGGAACGTTCTCGTATGCACGGACTGAACGACGCCCTGGACAGCTTGCGCAGAGTGATGCCCTGTTATTCAAAAACACAGAAACTATCAAAGATCGAAACATTACGGCTGGCCCACAACTACATCTGGGCGCTCTCTGAGGTGCTGGAGAGCGGACAGTCTCCAGATAGCCACGGCTTCATGGAGATGCTGTGCAAAGGCCTCTCCCAGCCCACGAGCAACCTCGTCGCCGGCTGCCTGCAGCTGGGACCAACGCCGCTGCTCATCAACAAGCTGGAAGACAAGTGCGGAGGGCCGGGGTCGGTTAACGCGGGGAGTCAGGCCGGCCATCCCCTCAGCTACCCGTCCCCGGGGCTGCCCAGCCCCCCTTATGGCTCCCTGGAGGCGTCGCACCTCCTCCACATGAAGGGATTCAAAGGGCAGACGTTTGACAACCCCTCCCCTAACGAGTGCAGCAGCGGCACCCCACCGTACGACGGGCCCCTCACACCCCCGCTCAGCATCAGTGGCAACTTTGCCCTGAAGCAGGAGCCCTCGCCGAATGAGACGGAGAGGAACTACACAGCTCACCACGTCCATTACCTCTCGTCCCACCACTACCCCACTTCCACGGGCGGCGGCCTACCTGGGGGCCACCAGAGCCACCCGCTCTTTCAGGCCTCTCGTTACGAGCTGCCCCTGGATGTGGCCTTTGACTCCTTCACTTCCTCTCATCTGCTGACCTCTCAGATGAGCAGCATGTGAAAATGTTCCTTTTGCATTCACTGACTGTACAGAGGCTGCTGTGATCTGCATCGCGGCGATCAGCTGAGCACGCATTCATCGACCTGATACCTGTCACCTTTCATACTCTTATTTATTTGCTTTTCTTATGATTTGAAGTGGATACCTGGTCGATTCACAAAGATTTTCCAACACAAAAAACAGGAGACGATGATCCACTCGCCAACTTCAATTGTGCACCGAGGCCTACACAGCCATAGAAAAAAAAACTTTATTTATATCTGTATTTAATATTTATTTTGGTCACTTGTTTTCTTCTCTTTCACTGTCTTTTTGGTTCATCAGTCAGTCACTGGAAACTCTACTGTATTTAATTTATTTATTGAAAGTCTTTCAGGTACTTGTTCATTTTATTGTCACTGTTTTTGGTGTCGTTGTTGTACATATTTTGCTGTTTCGCACTTATTTGAATAAATATTCTTATATTATACGCTGATTCCTAATGTTTTCTTCTCTTGGGATTATCAGTAAAACAAGGATACAGCATAGTAAAAATAGAGTAGAAATTATTCTAAAATAAGTAATATGATACTATTATTGACAAATATATATATTTTTATCATCGTAAACGGGTTATACTTGTATAGCGCTTTTCTACCTTCAAGGTACTTAAATCACTTTGACGCTATTTCCACATTCATCCATTCACACACACATTCCCACACTAATCAAATCAAATCAAATCACATTTATTTATAAAGCACATTTAAAATTCACCACAGGGGTAGCCAAAGTGCTGTACAAATGGCAGGTTAAAAATAACACAACAAAAAACAAGCAAACACAACACAACACAAAAAGAGCACGATAAAAATAAATAAATAAATATATAAAAAAAACATAGAAACAGGTTCACAGCAGGTGCATTATGGGACACTATAGCAAAATGGAGATCACAGTTTTAAAGGCCATGGAATAATGGCCTTTAAAACTGATGGTGGAAGCTGCCATGCAAGGCGCTAACCAGGAGCGTCACTAGACCTAATACTGTACTGGGGCACACCTGGGGCACAAATAATTCATGTGAGCGTGCAAAGCGCGCAAGCAAAAACATTTTTAGCACTTATTTATTATAAAAAATACATAAATAGTGCTTTACACTATGAAATCATATCAGATTATGTTGTATGGATCTTTGATTACCCACCTGAAATTAACTAATGCATTTGACCTACTTGTGCACTTTTTTACTCCAGACTTCTAAACTGCTACTGGTAAAAGCAAAAAGGAAGAGCAATCATTCTTTTTCAAATATTTATTGCAGTAATCATCTGCAAATTTAACATCTACAAAAGTAAAACAAAAAATAAAGCACCCCTACATCTCCGGGTTCTTTTATATTATTTAATTTCCATTTATGGCAATGTGGCTAATCCTATTTCAGATATACAAAACTATAAAATATACACAAAACAATAAAGCCACAGTAGTAGAATAAATGAACAACTGTTGTGTGTCTGTTCAGGGAATAATTTTCTGAGAAGTAAACTGTAACGTCTTGTTTTCATTTTTGCAAAGTGGTCAAGAACTCTGGACAGACATGGACATATTGCAGTAACTGTTATACAGTTGACCAGTGGTTCCCAACCGGTGGGTCGTGACATAAAAGTGGATTGTGTGTCATTTTCAGTGAGTCGCAGTCAGATGTGTGCATGAAAAAAAAAAGTTTAGGGAGAAAAAAATCAAATTGTGGCAACAAAACCAGATATTTTTAGCCATTTTTCTAGTGACTATTAGTGAGTATTTTAGCAAAAGGCAGACCGACTAACAAGTTGGAGGAGGACTCAGGACAGACATGAAAATATATTTTTTGAAAATCTAAATGGGGCAACAAAACCCGATATTTTCAGCCATCTTTCTGAAAACAAATACAGAAATGTTACTATTTTTTCTGGAAACAAAACCAGATGCTTTAGCTGTAGCCATTTTTCTGGTGACAAAACAAGATTATTTTAGTCAAAGTCACACTGATTAACAAGACAAGTCTACTGTGCTATTTTTCTGTGAAATAAACTTGAATGATTTAAAAATTTGGCTCACGACTTGATGATATGGAAAAATGTTTTTCTTCCTGAAGATAAAACCATTTGAGAAGCACTCAACTCACACATGCTTACTCCAAATCATCATTGATACAGAACTAGCAGACAATAACCAACATTATGTTTCATGTTCATTGGAAATTCCCCCGACAACTCGTACAGCAAATGAATATGTTTGTCTTGATACAAGGAATAATGTTAGCTAACTTAGCATCAACTTAAGACAATGATGTTGCCTACCTAGCTAAGACTTCACTTACATCTCTCATCCTGCTGCTTCTTCCCTGCTGTGGGCGAATAACTTTCTTAAGTCCATCTAGGAGTTACAGTTTGAGTCAAATCAGAATCAAAATAATGTAATTAACACATTTTTGTTGGCTAACGTTACCTACCTCACGCAGTGATTCTCATCCTCTCTCTCTCTCTCTCTCTCTCTCTCTCTCAACCGAAGTCTCGATCCACATGTGAATAAATTACCATATTAATTAGCCATGTGCTCATTGTTTCGTGGAGTGAATACAGTAGCAATCAATTACCATACTAAGTAGTATGTGCGCTGTTGTCTATGTTACGTAGACTTAAAACTCTGAAGCGTTTTTATTTTTTATTGGTGACATTTTTACTGGGGCACTGCCGATCAACATTTGGACACGTGCCCCAGTGAAATATGTCTGGCGACGCCCCTGGCGCTAACCATGAGCCATCAGGAGCAAGGGTGAAGTGTCTTGCTCAGGGACACACGGATGTGACTACGTTGGTAGAAGCTGGGGATCGAAACAGGAATCCTCAGGTTGCTTGCACAGCCACTCTCCCAAAAGCGCTTCTGAATTTAGATGAATCACATTTTTTCATAAACACTCTATGCAATTAGAGTGTCAAACATATTTTTATATGTTTTACTTAAATACATGACATTTGTTAGCTCACAGTTTGGTAACAGTTTGAACTCAAGTGCAGTCAGGGTTTATGTTTGAGTGAAATTTACCAGCAATCACACCAGTGGGAGTCTCTTCACTCATCTTTGCACAGGACTATGCATTGACCTGACCACTGATTGTAAAACAACTACACTTTTCAGGTAAAAATCTGTGTTTAAGCTAACAGAGCACATTCAAACTCAATTGTGGGATAATTATGGTTGATTAACAGCAATTATTTTTGTGATTAATCACATGAGGTAACTTGTTACTTTTGACAGACCTAAATATCATTATCATTATTAATGATAATTTAAAAAATATACCAAAATGAACCCGCCAATAAGAAGCTCACTTGGACATTAATTTACAACTAATATATGTCCATTCGACCACTCAGCAATACAACATTATGTAATAGATGGATAGGATGCCTTTTATTGTCACTGTACACAGGTACATGATGTTAAAGTGCATCCGGCAGTGGAGGCTCCTCTATGGGGTCTTGGGACACCAGCAGGTAAACCATTTACTACTGTTACCCCAAGTTACCATGAATTGATTAACGTGGACCCCGACTTAAACAAGTTGAAAAACTTATTCGGGTGTTACCATTTAGTGGTCAATTGTACGGAATATGTACTGTACTGTGCAATGTACTAATAAAAGTTTCAATCAATCAATCAATCAATCAAAGGTGGTCCTTGGCAAAGGCCTAGTATCTTACTGCCCCCTAGCCAAGGATACGGTGAAGACCTCAACAGTGGAGCAGGCGGATGACGGTAGATGTAAGAACTACCACAACGGCTGCGATGGCGGAAGAAGGCACCCCCACATCCATGTGGGCCCAGTTATGGGGAAATAACAACCCAAGACCTCATCGGTGGAACAGGCGAAGGACGATTGCTAAAACTATGGAGCGTCACAACGGATAGGATGGCGGAAGAAGGCCGCAGTAGAAAAAGGTCCCCAGTCATTTTGGACTCCATGCCACTGGACCCTGACCCGGATGTGTGAAGGATGGTGTGGTGACTGTCTGCGCACCAGTCTCCCCACGTTAAACAAAGTCACATACAGGCATCCTCCATAATGGGATACCCCCCTACCTGGAGGATCGTCGTACTCGTTTCGAGTGACCACTGATGATATTGACAATGATATTAAAAGCAACTCCAGTATCAGTGCGAGAGTCTACACATATGCAAAACATAGGAAGAAAAGAAAGAAAAATAGTTCAAAAGGATGTAAGGCGCACAGTCCAGTCCTGAAAACGAATGTTCAGAATGTGTTGTTTACAGGAATAAACATTATATCATACACATATACACAGAAGCAATTAGATAGTGGGTGGGAAGTAAACATTGCACACAGATAGGCGCTAAACTATAAAATCAGTGCCTATGAGAGTTGTACATATGTACCAATATGACCACATTTTTCCACAACATTGTTTACCAAAATGCTACAGTTTTGCATTCAAATAGAAAATAATGAAACTAATTGCTCCTATAATATTTGTAGTAATAATCCTTGCAGCATGCATAATATTTGTACAGTGTGTATAAGCTGTACAATTTCCCTATTGTGGGATAGACAAAGTATATCGAATCTTATTCTTCCTATTTCACGGGCTTAATGTGTTGATATAAATGTTTGCATCCTTTTTTTTAGGAAATATGTTGTATTTTATGATGTATGGGTTTACCAAAGGTTTTTACTAGGTCAAGCTGCAGGAGCCTGTTGTGGGCCATGGGAAAACAGCACTGGGAGAACAGGTGAACGTGTCACAGGCTTTTCTCACTCTCTATTTTTCTGTCCGCGTCCTATTTCCCCCATTTATCTCATGCCAAAACACAACGGGGGAAAAGAAGCTCATTGTCAGAATTGTAAAACATACAATAAAAGTGTTTTTGACAGTAAAAAAAGCAACAACCCCAAAACATTGTGCTTAAAAAATATTTTCACATGCTGGAAATTATGCCACCCAAACAGACTGAAAGTAAGAGGCTTTAATAAAGCAGCTCTCTCCAGATTGGCCGGGTGTAAGCTGGCTGACTTCCTAACACATTTATATCACTCCTGTAATGTCAAAAGCTTTAGTTTTGACTTTAATGAGCAAGTCGAGGGACGTGATGGCTCTTGAGACGAACAAAGAATAGGGTGGCAGGGTGCAACGGTGAGAGTGAGTGCTTGTGTTTATCGTTCTTTAGGCAATTGTTGGAACGGGAAAGTGCCTCTAGGTTGTTGTCCAAAGAATGTTCGCCCCTCTTCAGATACCTCTCCAAAGGTTTGTCTTTTCCAGTTCAAGCGACGGTGAGAGAAAGGCACGGAGAAAAAGGGAATGATTGTTTTGCAGGGCGCCACTGGTCTTTTGTGAGCGCAGCCTGTTCTTTCTCTTGACCTGTGACCCGTATTGTTGTGGGGTTCTCTAGTTTTGGGGAGGGCAGACAGCTGGGTGAGCGGCGGGGGGGCACACGGACAGCTGGGCCAATTTGGGAGGGGAGAAAGAGGAGAGTGAGAGCATGCGAGTGCGATGGCAGAGAGAAAAGAGGATCAGTGTGCTGAGGGAAGGCGAAAGAGAGGCCGAGGGCAGGAGAGGTGACGGAGGTCCTTGCTCCGCATTCAAAAGTTTGTCCTCTTTACTCCCGAATGTCAGCCCTAGCATATAAGAGTGACACATAGCTTTACACATGCAGCCTGTGAGAAAAGTACCGACACAGTTAGCTGGCCCACACCTTCTTTGTGCTGTTTTTTTCCCCACAAAAAACTAAAAAAAAAAAACAATGTAAGGGGGTGTGTGAATTATGCCCCTGCGAATAAATACACCGGCGAGTCAATGGGAATAAAGCACGTAAATTAACTTTGGATAGAAGATTACAAGACAGGTCTTTTCATGTGAATGTGAATATCGTGTCAATGTGTGCGTGTGTGTCATCTAAAAGTAACAAAACATGGAAAGGATACAATTTTAAGAATGGAGAGTTGACATCTGACATTCGTTTATTTGAGGTATTTGTGTTGTCAAATTATAAATGTACACACACATAAGTCCATAACACGTTTCAGTAGGTTTGATTTTGATTTGATTTTTATTAAGGATCCCCATTAACTGGTTGCCACAACAACCCACTAGTCTTCCCGGGGTCCACAAACCAGTGACGCGTTGTCAGTGAAGGCAAGTGAGGCAGTGCCTCACCTGCCACCAGGTTGGCTTAACCATGAGAGGTTACAAAACGAAATAATACAATAAAATAAGTTTTAATATTTCTCTATTGGTTCATGCTTTCTATGTGATTTTGGTGTGGTTCCTGTATATTTTAACAATTTTCATGGTCAAAATCGCGGAAATTCCATGTTTCCTGATCAAAGCAATGCAGCAGATGAGAAGTGAGGCAGACACAGGCGCTGCCTCCACGGCTACACACAGTGTGTAACGGACGTGCGTACGAGGGGGCGCATGCTTGTTGCCACGTGGAAAAGGCAGGTATTGAAGAACCAAGTACCTCTGCCTCAAGGTAGGGGGCAATATATTGTCAACATGCAGTTCAATGCCTCAGCAGTACTCTGACTCGCCACACTGGGAGAAGTTGGGGCGCTCAAGCTAGCAGACACAGCATTTTTTTCTTTTCTTTTTTTTTTAACTGTATTTATGACAAACATGGCATTTTTATTAGAGTAAGCCAGCGTTCGTGGGTGTTTTTTGTCAGATGCAAAAATATTGTTTATTTTTTTGGAATTAAATTTAATTAAATGAATGTTTCTGCCAATATGGAGGATTATATACTGTATCCAAGATTAAATACTTCTCTAAACTGGACTTTAAGACAAAATTAATGCAATCATATAAAGTTATTTTTTATGGAAGATAGCTATTGCTGCTTCAGCTACAAATACACAAAGGTAATACACATTAACAATATTTGATTTATTTTGTTAAAAGCAAATGGGACCAAAAAGTATTTAATAACAACTTTATCAAATAGTTTTTGGACCCATTTATCATATCATAATTGTATTATGACGTTTTTATGAAAGCGAATAACTCCATTTTTTTTCCTGTAACTCTGATGTGCAACCTAAATCAACAATGACTAGAGCTGCACATCTGAATTTAAGTTAAAAAAAAAAAAGAAGAAAACAAAGTATGTATGCCTCCCCTGGTGTTTAGTTCATCGCATGTCACTGCCACAAACTCAATACAGTCACAAGTTCAAGCATATGATTATAACTACATAATACAGACGCAAATAAATATCAACAAGCAAACAAGCAAACAATTTACAGTCTCAGAATATTAGTTACCATATAAATACAACTACACAATACAAAACCAAACAAAAATGATCCATCCATCCATCCATTTTCTACCGCCTGTTTCTTTTTTGGGGTCGCTGGGGGTGCTGGAGCCTATCTCAGCTGCATTCGGGCGGAAGGCGGAAGAACATGCAAACTCCACACAGAAAGATGCCGAGCCCGGGATTGAACTCAGGACCCTCGTATCATGAGGATCATCGACAAGCAAACTGATTTACAGATTCAGATAAAAATATTAGTTTCCTTTTAAAAACCTGTTTACTTTTAATGGCGGTGAGAATTCAAGGCAGGTTATTCCAGAGCGATACAGATCTATAAATAAAAGATTTCCGCAATGCATTCTTCCTCGGACGAGGGAGTACAAAATGACCCTCCCTAGACACCATGGTATTATTATTATGCATAGTGCTACTGTAAACTATTTGGGCCATGAGAAAATCAGGAGTTTTACTGCTTTGTATTAACAAAAGTAGCACACAAAGTGTGAACCAGGGCCGCTCCAGGCTAAAGTGGGGCTCCTAGCAAAATTTTCAGATTTGTCTTCAACTTTTATTTATTTATGTCTAAACATGTTTGTACTTTGTTATTCAAACTTGAATTAATTAACAAATTAACATCTCCTTCACGATGGCCCCATGCACGTCTGTGCACGCCTGTGTTTTATTTCAATAGTAATACACTGGTTTCTCGCACAGGCGATGTGGTGTTAAAACTCTGCTCGGGGCTTGATGCTTTTTTTATAATAAATCAAATGCAAGTGAAATGAACTGTTCAATAATTTGTTTTTAGTGAAATTACATAACAAAAAAAATTTAATTTTATATTTTCATGACACAAACTTGACATGGATTTTATCCCTGTATGTGAAATTACGAGTCCATCTCTATCATTATACACCACGGGAGACAATAACAGTAACTAGAGAAATGTGCCATTACTGTAGATTCACATGAAGCACAGCTTTCCTTATGCTTTTCCTATGTCTATGGATGTTCTCATCCATCCATCCATCCAAACATGCATCCATTTTCTTCCGATTATCTAAAGTCGGGTCGCAGAGGAAGCAGCCTAAGCAGATAAGCCCAGACTTCCCTCTCCCCAGCCACTTAGTCCAGCTCTTCCTGGGGGATCCCAAGGCGTTCTCAGGCCAGTTGGGAGACATAGTCTTCCCGACATATCCTGGTTCTTCCCCGTGGCCTCCTACCGGTCGGACGTGCTCTAAATACCTCTCCAGGGAGGCATCCTGACCAGATGCTAGAACCTCTAAATGGTAACACCCAAATAAGTTTTTCAACTTGTTAACCTAACCTTATCCTTTTCCAAACACACACAATGGTTGTTGAAGACCCCCGCTCCCCTGCATCTGCTGGCGCAACGTGACCTAAAATGCTTGTGCGCAAAATGCGCACGTCGTAGTCACCTCTAGTGTTGCTTTTTGTGCAAGTTCTTAAATTAAATTTAACTTATCTGAGCAATATCCAGTGTTGTGGTATTTCAATTAACTGGAATCCAGTGTGCCATGGGGCCCTATTGTAGTGAATCACACCTGAGCCATCATAAAGTAATACAATCTTTATTAGACACGTAAACAATCTGCTAAAGCACATTTTACAATAATCAGTTTAGGGATCCAGATATCTGGTCAGGACACTCCTCACTCTTTCACCTTCACCTTCATTGTCCATTCCTTTTTTGTGACTTTTTATACACTGGACTTAGACCATTGGTTCTTAACCAGAGTTCGATCGAACCCTAGGAGTTCGGTGAGTTGACCTCAGGGGTTCGGCCGAGGTCAAAACACACCCAACTCTTCGTGCAAATACTGTTGGCATATTACGGATACGGCAAAAGCTGATTAATTTGCAGGTGTGTAATTTGTTGTGAGTTTATGCACTGTTGGTTTTGTTCTTTGAACAAGGTGATGTTCATGCACGGTTCATTTTGTGCACCAGTAAAAAAAACATGGTAACACTTTAGTATGGGGAACATATTCACCATTATTTAGTTGCTTATTAACATGCAAATTAGTAACATATTGGCTCTTAACTAGTCATTAGGTACCAATTAATGCCTTATTCGGCATGGCCTTATTAGAACCCTAACCCTCTAACCCTGACCCTAACCCCAACCCTAACCAAATAACTCTAAATTAAGTCTTTATTACTTAGAATATGTTCCCCTAGTGTCCAAATAACTCTAAATTAAGTCTTTGTTACTTAGAATATGTTCCCCGTATTAAAGTGTTACCAAAAACATACAACTTTGTCTTGAATTTGAAAAATAAAACCTTTTATTTTTCACTAAACAAGGGTTCGGTGAATGCGCATTTGAAACTGGTGGGGTTCGGTACCTCCAACAAGGTTAAGAACCACTGCCCTAGACGATGAGTCCGCAACACATGGCAGACAATAACTGATACAGTCTGCTCTGCCAGTCCAAATGCATTTGATGTTTTCCGTAGTCTTCTCTCCTCGGCCAGGTAGAATAGAATAGAATAGAATGAACTTTATTGTCATTATATTTGCATATAACGAGATTAAAGACTCCAACTTAAGGTGTGGTAGTGGGAACAAATATGGGGTGAAATAAATGACATAAGAGGTAAAAAGGAAAAACTGACAATTGAAATAAACAGACTACTATTCAATAAAAATAATAAGCAATCCTGTACAATATACAAAACACTATTGAAATACAAAATCCTGTACAATATACAAAACACTATTGAAATACAAAATACTGTACAATATACAGAACAAGACAAGAGTGCCGAAGTATAAATAACAATCAGTGTCGGAAGTATTGCACTCGAAGGGTAGTATTGCACAGTAGGGTATTAGGGCATGATATTGTGTAGGGGTGAATTATTATTATTTTAAGTTAGAGTTCAACATGGTGACAGCTTTGGGAAAGAAGCTGTCTCTGAGCCTTTTTGTTCTGGCTTCGATGCACCTGTAGCGCCTGCCTGATGGTAGCAAGTCGAACAGGTGGAAGCCAGGGTGTGTGCTGTCCTTGGTAGTACAAAAGCACACGCTACTTTATTTTTTATCACATCCACGAGAGCCCACATTTTTGTTGCCTCTCCTTCGACAAATGGACAAACTTTTTCGGTAAGTACAATCACAGCTGACCTGGACATTCGAAAGTTCTCTTGCCTTCTGAGATAAGTTGTATCCAAAATAGCTGCAATTGCGCGTTTTCTTCTCTTAAAGTATTCATGTGTGATTTCCACAAGTGTCAATATATGTACAAAAATGAGAAACACGGGTATGTCTGGATGACTTGCCTCCATCTTTCCAGTGGTTAGCTCCGGTTGTTATGAAGCTAGCTGTGGCGCGTTCTTTCTGACGTCACTTTCTGTGTGGGGCGTGGTTTTTTTGACTTCCCTTCCTGTCCGAACTCAGTTTGTTAATGCTCAATGAGTCCATACAAAGCTAAGAGCCGGAGATTCAAGAAATACACGGCGCACTTTTCTGTGTAAAGAATTGTCCAAGGAAGGTTATCTTAAATGCTGGTTTAAAGTGTCTGAAACAGGGTTTAGGCTAAATAAGTATTCGTTAAAGGGTTTATCCGGCTTAGTGTAGACATGGCCTTCTACTGGTGCAAAAAAACTTAAATACTTGTACTCCAAGTTGGAAAGGATGATTTCGCCGTTTCGTAGTGAGAAAAATAACTGTTGAGATGCAAACGAGCAATCCTACTGTCAATGCCAACAAGAGTTGTTGAAGTGGAATTTCAGCTCGTTAGAATAATCTCAGCAGTTGTTTTTTTCTTTACAATTCCAATGAGTTCCAACTACACTGTACAGGTAGTGCTTTATATAGACGGAACAACAGTGAGAGGCTGAATGGTTTCTTTGTGGTGACCGCAGAGTGTCACTTGTGGCAAAGCCCCCTGGGAGACAGAGGTCATGTCAAATATCTGCTCAAAGCCGCTCAGTGATGCTTCCAGTTTTATTTCTTTGCCTCATAATAATAATAATACAGCCATATAGCATTACAATTTCTGATGGACTGCACGTCCGCTTGCCTTTTTTTTTTGTGGTCTGTGTGGTGCATACTTAAGCCACGGCCCAAACAACAGTGGCCGTCGCTAAAATGAAAAGGTCCTGATCCATAGAAGCTAGATTGAGGGATAAAGCATTGTGATTAAGATCGTATTAATGGGGCCATAGCAGGCTGGAAAGCTTTAATCAGTGTCTGTGTGCCAGTAATCCCTTTCCCTTCAAGCCGAACCGAACATAGTTTGATCCCCTCCCCTTTCTTGGGTCACAGCGTGCATAAAAACACACACATGCACGCACACACACACAGGGTTGTGAGAGTCCTGGTTTAGAGGTGGGGCATCCTGAAACAGAGAAGCCTTACACTGGGAGAAACAGCTGGTGGTGGAAAGACAGAGATGGTAGATTGCGGTGAATATAAAGAGACAAGGTGAATATAAGATGGTGCAAGTGGACTGATTTTCCTTGGTAAGTTCAAAATAACCTGGCAGCTTCTAATACTGTAGTTGGAGCCCGGTGTTGAAATAATAACTGATGCATCTTTGAGTGTTTGTGCTTTCTTTTACCTGGAAGCATGTCAACTCTAATGTGTTGGTGCATTATGTTATTGTTCTTTTTCGGTAACACTTAAGTATGGGGAACATATTCACCATTAATTAGTTTCTTATTAACATGCAAATTAGAAACATATTGGCTCTTAATTAGTCATTATTCTGCATGGCCTTATTGATTGATTGATTGAAATTTTTATTAGTAGATTGCACAGTTCAGTACATATTCCATACAATTGTCCACTAAATGGTAACACCCGTAAAAGTTTTTCAACTTGTTTAAGTTGGGGTCCACGTAAATCAATTCATGGTAATTATACAACCAGTAAGCCGGTAACACTTTGGTATGGGGAACATATTCACCACTGCTAACCCTAATCCTGACCCTAACCAAATAACTCTGAATTAAGTATTTGTTACCTACAATTAGGGTTGGGTATCGTTTGAATTCGAACGATTCGGATTCTTTGATTCGATTCCGATTCCTGACGATTCTCAATTCCGATTCTTCTTGTACCATCAATGTGTTTGACAGGTAGTCCCTGGAAGGTGGTACGTATTTTAGGTTGAGAGTTTTCACCATATCCCTGCAAACATAAACAAACATGTAATGTTGCTGTTACTGTTTAGCCCAGTATCAATTAGCTTAGCTCTAACATTATTGCTTAACTAACCTAAATGTTGGAGATTCTACCTCTGAAAAGGGATGCAGTCTTTTGACTATGTGTGCACTGACCTTTCTGTGCCACTCTTCCGTTTGTGGCACCGACATCTTCCCCATTGACGCTACGGTGCACGGAGTACGCTGAGCACATCGCGGAGCCTGGCTAGCAGGTTGTAAATTGCCTATGAAAAAATACACGGGCTAATTTGTTAGCTGCCTCAACGTTGGCGCAAAACACATTATTTATTGCATATATATTGTTTTACTGACCGGATTCGGACTGCAGTGCAGTCACCGAGGTGCCAGGCTGGGCGTCGGAGCCAGAGGAAGAGGCAGAGGAGGACGGTCGGCGCAGCGCGTCGAAGACGGGACACACATTTATTTGTACTCCATGAACTCGGAGGTGCTTCATCATGTTCGGCATGCACCCTCCTAAGCACGAAACAGTCTTGTCGCATGTGTTACATTTCGCTGATATGTAATTTTTTTTAGTAAAATAAAGCCACACTTTCGACCGCCGACGCCTGCTATCCATGCTTGACTGACTTGCTTGGCTACATAGGCTCGGCTATGCTAACACTTCCGGCGGTGGGCGCTTCTTCGTTGGCGTTCAGCGGTTTCTTCTTCCGGTCGGCGGACTTATTATTTTTTTCTGGTTGGTGGACTGGGTATTGAAACTAGGAATCGAAATTTAAACTTTTGAACGATTCCGGGAGAATCGGATAGTTAGTCCGGGTTTCAATCGATACGCGATACTCGATACCCAACCCTACCTACAATATGTTCCCCTAATGTCCAAATAACTCTAAATTAAGTCTATGTCACTTAGAATATGTTCCCCATACGAAAGAGTTACCACTTTTTCTTATTTTGACATCTATTCATTTTCTACCGCTTATTCCCTTTTGGGGTCGCGGGGGGCGCTGGCGCCTATCTCAGCTACAATCGGGCGGAAGGCGGGGTACACCCTGGACAAGTCGCCACCTCATCGCAGGGCCAACACTTTACATTATTTACTTTGAATGTTAGTAAAATGCTAAACTAATCCCTAGTTTATTTGTTTTTTAATACAGATGTTTTAAAACTTCCAGGTTAAAAACAATGTTGAATATAAAACAAATCTATGTTTTATTATATCATTTTGCCATCATCGCCCAGTGTTAGGGTCTGAGAATCGGCCTAGAATAATAACATAAGGAAGAACTAATAATACAAATAATAAAGCTTATGAAAATGATATTAAAAAATGCATTTTGTCACACTTTTTTTTACACAAATAACATATAGTTAAAAACATTTTTTTTTTAAAAAAAGGTCAAATGGGTTACACTTGTAAAGCGCTTTTCTACCTTCAAGATACTCAAAGCGCTTTGACACTATTTCCAAATTCACCCCTTCACACACACATTCACACAATGATGGCAGGAGCTGCCATGCAAGGCCCTAACCACGACCCATCAGGAGCATGGGTAGGCTCCCGCATGCTCCAGATCCTCCATCGCTCTGTCTGTTGTATTTCGGGTTCACTGACATAGGAAAAAAAAACTTTTGCGAGATCTCGCAAAACATTTTTTCCCCTCCATGTCCCTTTAGGGGCTCCGTAGGGTTGGAGAACAACAAAGAACGTAACACCAGTGCACTTACATTGTTTTGTGACTCAGCCTAATTTTTTTCAAAGTCTTGCACTGTGGTTTTTTTTATCTTGTTTTTACCTCAACACTCTTTAGCAAAACATTCATGTCATCGTATTACTGTATATCAGATTATTTGCTGTTTTATTGTTTTTACTGCTTTTATTATCATTTTTGGCCTGAGAGCTCATAGTTTTCTTAAAAACACATGCGATGAAATTCTGGGCCCCATGGGAAAAAAAATGTTGCCAATCGAGGGGCCACTGGAATTGTCCCAACTCTACCACCCTAAACAGGTTCCCCTGTGTAAAATTCATGTTAAAATCATGACTTGTGAACCCAAAATTGTATATTTTCTCATCTCACGAGATGAGTGTATCGGTACACAAAATGAATATATATCTTTAAGGAGACCTATGATGATTTTAATATACATTTTAAACACTTCCTTGTGGTCTACATAAAATATATTGGATATGTTTTGGCTGAGGGCTTGGCGTAATGTCTAAATAAGTATACGTCCGCCACGCTGTGACGTCACAACATAGACTAAAACAGACATTGCGGCGAAGACACAACAAACTAATTTCTTGTCTCGCATGGAGAGTTGTTGTTGACTTTAAACTAGTGACTGCACAACACCAAGGCTGCAGAACAGAGACATACATCCACAAAAAATATACGCCACACACACATACCCTACCCCAATTCAACTCCCTTGACGCAAATTCCTTAGAGGTGATGGATAGCTGGGCAGCCCCTGAAGAGCTGCAGCCTCCCACTGTAGCCCCCACTACCTACCCTCTGTTGCAAGTCTTGAGATGTATGTTGTAATATGTATGTGTGCTTTGCTATGGAGGTTTTCTCCCACTCCAGACTGGGCCTCCTTATGAGCGCAGTCTACTTTTACCTTTTTCCCCATCTTTTACGGGGCGCCTTGTGGCGACCCATCAGTGTTCCTGGTGTGTAACCCTGTACACTGTTTGTTTATTTGTTTAATCTTGAACGGGTTTGTGCTGAAAACCAAGTTTAATTGTACTTGTGCAATTAGGGCTGGGCAATATATCGATTTACTCGATATATCGCGGGTTTGTCTCTGTGCCATATACAAAAATGACGATATCGTGATATTCGAGTATACATTCTCATGCAGTTGCTTTTAGCTGCTGGCATTACAGTACAGGCTCTTCTCACTCTTTCTTGCTTCTGCTTCTCACAGACAGCAAACGCACCTTCTTACATATGTCACATACGTATACGCCCTTGCGGAGCAGAGAGGTAGCTGCATGGTAACATTAGCTGTGGTGCGAGTGGGTAATACGAGAGAAAGAAGGTGCGAATCTGGTAACAAATGAAGGAAGAATTAATTCCCAGAAAAAACAGCAAGCAACATCTTCTGGCGGTGGTTTGGCATCAAGTGGGAATATGTCCAACAGACAACCCTAATTTGTCAAGTGTAGGGCAAAAGCGCTGCAACAAAAAGTAGCATTACTGCTAATATGTAGCATCATTTGAAAAGTCACCTGCTAAAGAATGAAGAGTGCTTACTGCGCATGGCAACATCTCCATTCGGTGCCACACCAATAAAATGCCGAGGCAACCATTTCCAAATCAACACCGTATGAAAAAAATAGTCAACAACATAAGGAGATAACGCCCGTGGTAACCTCCCACATAGCGATTTGATTTCCTATTATGCAGCTCATTTTCATTTGACGGTTACTGAAATATTTGGGGTCACATCATGCACAAAAGTGCACTTTATTTGTTTGTAAGTATTGTAGTGGTGTTCTGTACAAAAAAGTGCACTTTAATTTAGTGTTGTTTTGATATGTGACATCATGCACAAAAGTGCACTAATAGCTTGTTTTAAAATGTCTTTGACAATCTTGCACTTTCTGTTTTGAAATGACATGAATGTTTGTGCCACAGCTTAATAACTGTTTAATAAATACAGTTTGGTCAATTGACTTAGTTATGATTTCCCTCTCTGCATGAAAGTTTAAAATGAGCATATATTAATTCAGTAAGAACAATAATGTTTTAACGTAGACACATAGAATCATCATACTGCTGTGATTATATGCATCAAGCGTTCATTCAAGGCTAAGGCAAAATATCGAGATATATATCGTGACATGGCCTACAAATATCTGGATATTATAAAAAGGCCATATCGCCCAGCCTAATGTGCAATGACAATGAAGACGTACCTAAAAACCCACGAGCAGAGACATCCAGAACAGTGTGCAAGGCAGCTCAAGCCAAAATGCATGAACCTCACGATTATTTGACTTTAACACAAGCATCCGACATTGTACCAACATTTATAAGTCAGAAAAGGCAAACCCCTGCCAGAGGCCCCTTTTAGGAAGAAAAACAATGACTAAAACTAAACTATTACTACTTTAAAGAAGTCCTACCACATAAATAACAGCAAGCAGCTCACAGACTCATTACCTAGGGGCGGCTGCACGGCGTGACATTGTGTGCAAGAGGATACGGAGTAGGCCATCTCCACCCAGGGTTCTCTCACAGCATTAGTGCGTGGAAGTTAAAGAGCTTCTAATGGGATCTGGATGCTGTCGTGTTTACCCTGCCACCCCCCCCTCAGCCCGCCCACTGCATTGTGGAAGTTGCCGGGCTTTGGCACTTCACAATAGGCCAAGTGAGGGGACAGATGGAGATCTCCTTTGGAAGAGGGCACAAAAACAGCCAAGGTAGGAGGGCCAGGGTGTCTGAGAGGCCAAGCAACCGCAAGGGATGTGGGGATAACTTTAAAGCGGGAGGAGGAGGGGATACAACAGAAAAGGAAGGCTATTATCACCCCCTTACTAGGGGTTTAAAAAATATTTATTAAGTAGTTTAATTGCTATCAGATAAGAACCGCACGTGTGACCTACCGCTTGCCACATGAGCAGCGTTTAGCTATAACTACCAGAAGAAAATACCTGATTAATGATATTACGTTTTCCTTCGTTCTGCAATGACCACAGGATGGGGTATATAAGGTTGTTAGTTATTCAAAAAGAGGATGTTATGACATTAACAACCTCTAAACAATTTAAAGGCATTACACCAAGGGTCTCCAAACTTTGGCCAGGACAGGGTTGTGTATATATATATATATATATATATATATACATACATACACACACACACACACACACACACACAGCCTGCATATGTTTTTTCCTTATATATAAATGGAAAAAAGACAAGAGGCTATATCATCCCTACAAGCTTGTTTGGCAGGTTTCCCTGCTTGTCAGGGGATTTTATCAAATCCTGCGAAACAGGCTTGTAGGGATGATATAGCCTTGTGTGTTTTTTCCTGACCTAACGTATATTCCGCTCTACCCCGGTATTGAGCACTGTATAACAGATAAACCACAGAAACCGCGATTATACATATATATATATATATATATATATTCCTCACGCACTAATTGACTAAAAGAGTGCGCATTTGCACGAGTGCAATAATGTCACGTTATCGATTGGAACATTTTTAGACAATATGAATTGCCTGAGCGGCCAGGACACCCCGAGAGAAACAAGCGTTTGAAAATAGATTAGAAAGGACAAATTAAAAAAAAACTAACTTAAGACCTCCTGCTCACCGGATTTTGGACGCTGGGCGGCCGTAGTTTGGGGACCACTGATCTAAATTTTACCGCTATCGGCTATTTTTTTCTACACTTTCATTGTTATATTTTCAGAAAGTGTTTGTTCTATTTTTGGTAAGTAAGACAAAGAAAACTACCTGAAGTTGTCTTATTTTTTCACTTTCAATGGCAGGATTTTAATAGTCCGGCCCGCGTGTACGCAGATTTCCTTCCATACGGCCTCTGAGCTAAAATGAGTTGGACACCACAGATGTACAGTACAGTATTACATATACTGTAACAGCTGCAGCAAAAAAAAAAAAAAAAAGGGCAACATAAAATAAAGAGTAGATCCAGCAGAAAAAAGACATTCTAAACAAAGAGGTAGCTAACAGAGAAGCGGTTGGACAAATTAAAACAAAACTTGAGACTTCCCGCGGGCCAGTTCTGGATGCTAGTGGGCCATATTCGGGGACCTCTACTTTACATGGTAACGCTTTACATTGGACCTACACTTTTTCATTGGTATGTTGATATTACAATGATTTCCATACTATTTAAGTACATTTTATTTGCAAAATAGGGTACAAAATATAAAAAATGTGTCATGTTGATGAAAATGAATTTACTTATTAAAATTAAAAGATGGTTTGATCTTATTTGGCCCTGCGATGAGGTGGCGACTTGTCCAGGGTGTACGCCGCCTTCCGCCTGATTGTAGCTGAGATAGGCGCCAGCGCCCCCCGCGACCCCAAAGGGAATAAGCGGTAGAAATGGATGGATGGATGGATGGTTTGATCTTATTAGATTAGATGGTTTGATTTTATTAGATTAGTTGGTTTGATTTTATTAGATTACCCTTCAAAAATACAGCCAAGTGAAAGTAAAAATAAAACTAAGTCAGATGTTTTGTAGTTGTGAGAAACATGTGAATGCCTCATTATTTGTCAAAGGAATTGAGATAGCGATTGCATTTTAAGTGTGATGATTGATGAAAATGTGTCATGGAAATCACATATAAATTAAACGGTTAAACTATTGCTTTTTTACATAACACACGGATATTCAACAACATTTCCAGAAAGTTAAGGACAGGGGGGCCAGACTTCTCCCTTCACTATTACTATTATTTTGTAAATTCCAGAGAACACGCAAAAAAACATATTTCTCTATAGTGAAGTGAATTATATTTATACAGCGTTTTTCTCTAGGGACTCAAAGCGCTCTATATAGTGAAACCCAATATCTAAGTTACATTTAAATCAGTGTGGGTGGCACTGGGTGCAGGTGGGTAAAGTATCTTGCCCAAGGACACAACGGCAGTGCCTCGGATGGTAGAAGCGGGGATTGAACCTGAAAACCTCAAGTTGCTGGCATGGCCACTCTACCAACCGAGCTATACCGCTATAGTGGCCATTTGATTTGGGTCTATTTATTTTGTCAGCGTTACATGAGGGCTCGGTGGTTTTTAGTGACTTTCTGCACAAAAGCTAGTCAAAGACGACATCACTCTAGTGCAGGGGTCTCAAACATGCGGCCCGCGACTCGCGAGACGTTATTTTCCGGCCCACACCTTGATATGACAATTTAATGCTAGTGTGGCCCGCAAGTTTAATATAAACACATGATCAGCACTTGACAACGTCATACTTGCCAACCCTCCCAATTTTCCCCGGAGACCCCTGAATTTCAGGGCATCCATCTTCTAGAATTCCTGTCGATTTTCTCCCAATCAACAATATGCAGGGGGTGCCATGATGGCACTGTCTTTAGCGCCACCTACATCCTGTACAAACAGCATGCAAGCCCAGTTATATGTTGTATCTGGCTGTGTTGGACGCACGTGTGTTATTGCAAGACACATTTGATCAACAGCTACACAGGTCACACTGAGGGTGGCCTAAAAAAAAACTTTAACACAGTTACAAATATGTGCCATACTGTGAACCCACACCAAAAAAAAATGACAAAAAAATTTGGGGAGAACATTCGCACCGTAACACAACATAAACACAACAGAACAAATACCCAGAATCCCATGCAGCCCTAACTCTACCGGGATGCTACAATATACACCCCCGCAACCACCAACCCCCCACCTCCCACCACCCCTCTTGCGTCAGTTGAGGTGGTGTATATTGTAGCCCGGGATAGTTAGGGCTGCATGGTGTTCCGGGTATTTTTTCTGTTGTGTTTAAGTTGTGTTAGGGTGCGGATGTTCTCCCGAAATGTGTT
Source organism: Nerophis ophidion (assembly GCF_033978795.1). Classification (NCBI taxonomy): domain Eukaryota; kingdom Metazoa; phylum Chordata; class Actinopteri; order Syngnathiformes; family Syngnathidae; genus Nerophis; species Nerophis ophidion. Next base: position 31,972,972 of record NC_084616.1, on the reverse strand, counting down.
TGTCATTTTTTTTCGCTGTGTGTTCACAGTGTGGCGCATATTTGTAACAGTGTTAAAGTTGTTTATACGGTCACTCTCAGTGTGACCTGTATGGCTGTTGAGCAAGTATGTCTTGCAGTCACTTACGTGAATCTGCATGAGCCTCTTACAACATGTTACTGAGCCGGCACGCTGGTTGTGTAGTGTAAAAGCGGACGCAATGACATTTTGTAGAGCAGTTGTTCTCAAATAGGGGTACGTGTACCCCTGGGAGTACTTGAAGGTATACCATTGAGTACGTTAGATTTTTTAAAAAATATTCTATAAAATAGCAACAATTGATAAATCCTTTATAAATATGTTTCTTGAATAATACTTCAACAAAATATGAATGTAAGTTCATAAACTGTGAAAAGAAATGCCACAACGCAATATTCAGTGTTGACAGCTAGATTTTTTATGTACATTTTCCATAAATATTGATGTTAAAGATTTCTTTTTTTGGGAAGAAATGTTTAGAATTAAGTTCATGAATCCAGATGGATCTCTATTACAATCTATGTGTAGAAATCTGTATTTATAATTGAATCACTTGTTTATTTTTCCAACAAGTTTTTTTGTTATTTTTATATCCTTTTTTCCAAATAGTTCAAGAAAGACCACTACAAATGATCAATACTTTTCACTGTTATACAATTTAATAAATCAGAAACTGATGACATAGTGCTGTATTTTACTTCATCTTTTTTTTTCCAACCAAAAATGCTTTGCTCTGATTAGGGGGTACTTGAATTAAAAAAAAATGTTCCAGGTGGTACATCACTGAAAAAAGGTTGAGAACCACTGTTGTAGATGACGTTAAAGGCAGTGCAGTCACGGCAGTCCTTAATAATGTCACCCGGGTGAAAATTGGGACAAATTCGGGAGAATGGTTGCATCGGTAGATTGTCGGGAGGTGGACTAAAATTTGTGAGTCTCCCGGAAAAATGGTGAGGGTTGGCAAGTATGTTACTAGGGCGGGAAAGCCATTCATAGAAGGTGGATTCATTAAAAAGTGCATGTTATATTTTTTAAGAAATCTTTTCTTGCGGCCCAGCCTCACCCAGTTTCTGCATCCAGTGGCCCACAGGTAAATTGAGTTTGAGACCCCTGCTCTAGTGTTTTAAAAAATATGCTGCAAAAATGTGAGTCTCCCACAAGTTTTTTGAACTGAACTCGTGAGGCACCAGGTGAATAGCCCAAATGAGGATAAGGAAGGACCTGGAATGGAACCATAAGGAACACTACCGGTATAAATAAGGAAGTTGAATCCAATGACTACTGACTGCATCTGAGGTAAACAAGCTCGCGGATTGTTCCATATTTATCATGTTGTATTAAAGTATGGCATTGTGCTTGTAAAATATATCAAGAGGAATTAGTTGAAATGGATACAGGGAACCCACGTACTTAATAGTGGAACAATTGAACTTATTGACATCTAATGAACCGGTAAAGAGTAAATAGTTCTAAAATATAAAGTAGAGGCCAAAAGTTTGCACACACCTGCTTATTCAATGCATTCTCTTTATTTTTTGCTGACTATTTACATTGTAGATTGTCACTGAAGGCATCAAAACTATGAATGAACACAAGTGGAGTTACGTACTTGACAAGAAAAGATGAAATAACTGAAAACACGTTTTATATTCTACTTTCTCAAAATAGACACCCTTTGCTCTGATTACGGCTTTGCACACTCTTGGCATTCTCTCGATGAGCCCCCTGTAAAGTGAAAACCATTTCAGGTGATTTAACTCTTGAAGCTCATCGAGAGAATGCCAAGAGTGTGCGAAAAAGTAATCAGAGCTTAGGGTGACTATTTAGAAGAAACTAAAATACAAAACATGTTTTCAGTTATTTCACCTTTTTTTTTTTGTTAAGTACATAACTCCACATGTTTTCATTCATAGTTTTGATGCGACAATCTACAATGTAAATAATCATGAAAATAAAGAAAACACATTGAACGAGAAGGTGTGTCAAAACTTTTGGCCTATACTGTATGTATAAAGCACATTATACTCAACAACATTCAAAACATATTTTGAAAGGAGAACGTCATTATCACTTTAAAGGAACTCAGATTAAAAAAAACAAAAACATCTAGTTTTAGAACAGTGACAATGGAAATATGCTTTTCAATCATAAGTGCACTGTAGTAAATTTAAATTATTACTGGATAATATTTGCATTACTTTCACTGCAACATTGGAATTAATTTAATGTGAAATATATTTGCAGCAATTTCCTGTAATTGCAGAGCTGTGATTTTACAGTTAAATACTATAAAGCTACAACAACTGTAACCCCTTAAGAGTCAAATCCTTTGGAATTTACAGCAATTTGTTGTGTTATTACCAAGGACTATGATTACAATATATAACTGCAAAATAACGGTTAGTTGCCAAGAAATACAAGAATACTGTAATTTTTCAAATTTTAAATTCAGTATTTTAGAGTGGAAAAAAATGCTGTGAGATCCTAATAAATGATTGCATGGTTTATAAAATCTTGATCATGAACAAAAAAATGTAAACCACTTTTTGCAGTATTTAGAAAAACTGTAAATATCATGTCGAGAAAAATTCTTTGAGTAAGCTGATGTTTTTTGTTATTTGATTGATATTGCGAAATAGAAATATGGTCTTAATATTCTAAGTTAACAGCAAATGTTATATTTGTGTGAAGTGGGAGCAGATATAAGTTTAAACATATTTCTGTTCCTTTTCATTCATGTTACAATTGTTTTTATTTTATATTGAGTGAATAAAATAAGAATGAAACAAAGCAATACCAAAAATGTCCTGCAGATTTTGTATTTTTTTTTATAGAGCTATTTTACTGTAAGTTTTGATTTTTCATTTAATTTGCTTAATGGGAAAAAGAGAAAATACTCTGCCCTGAAAATTGTAGGGCCACTTAAGGCTGTGATAATAAGCGGCTAATTGTCTACTCAAGGTTCGACTGGGTCAGGCAAGAGGTTAAATGGGACAGCACGGCAGAAGGAGGCTCCTGTGATGGATGCTGATGAGAGAAGGCGAGAGAAAAGGGAGACAGAGGCGAGGAGGAGGGTTTAGAGGGAGGTACCAGGTTCAACAGCAACAGATGGGCCCGACGGACGGCTCAGTTTGTAAACTTTGCGTCCGTAACATCTGTCCGTTTCTCCATCTGCTCCACTCGCTGTTTACGGTTTGCTTAGTTGAAACTGATTCATTAGGAAAAACGACACAGGAGGCCATCGGTGTCAATGCATACCAATTATACCAGGAAGAACTAAGAGCTAAGCCCATCGTGGGAACAATGAGTAATATTAATCGTATTTATGTTCCAGTGACATGAACTGTGCGTATGTATATAGGAACAACCCGGCTCCATTCAGAAGGGTGGTGTGTCGAGATGCATACTAAGAGGAGCACAACAAAGCAAGTAAACAAATCCTGGATCTAAAAAATACAATAGTGAAGTTAATGCTTGTACTGTACAATTACTCTTTTTGGTTTAGTTAACATAACAATTCCCTGGTGCTTAAAACCAAATGGAAAGCGACCAGAGAAATGTCTTTCCTTAGACTTAAATCATGGACCAAATGTGCATGATACTCCATCACCCTTAATGTTGTCATTACCATTTAGGTATTGTTCACTGAATAGCTAAGGAAAATGTTTTCAAAATGCTCTATATCCTATTGATATGACAGCAGAGTGCCCTGTCTTTGTTTACATTCATGAAGTTACAATTTGTTACATCAGATATTTACAGTTTCACATAAAAAAAAAAATCTAAATACACCTATACACTTCCTGTCTCATTCTGTAACACAGATACATGTATAAATACATAAAGTTAATAAAAAAATTGTGATGGATGGAAGATTAGGTAACATTTGTTAGGATTTGTCTCCCTTGTACTTTGTAGACACTTTGCATTTGACCAGTTTCTTAAACTGGGTCATTTTAGTATGTTCATTGCTTTGCTTAATACTAACAATTGATAAATATTCTAATTCCACATACTTACATGGTAAAAGTTTTAGGCTTCACGGTGGCAGAGGGGTTAGTGCATCTGCCTCACAATACGAAGTTCCTGTAGTCCTGGGTTCAAATCCAGGCTCGGGATCTTTCTGTGTGGAGTTTGCATGTTCTCCCCGTGAATGCGTGGGTTCCCTCCGGGTACTCCGGCTTCCTCCCACTTCCAAAGACATGCACCTGGGGATAGGTTGATTGGCAACATTAAATTGGCCCTAATGTGTGAATGTGAGTGTGAATGTTGTCTGTCTATCTGTGTTGGCCCTGCGATGAGGTGGCGACTTGTCCAGGGTGTACCCTGCCTTCCGCCCGATTGTAGCTGGGATGGGCGCCAGCGCCCCCCGTGACCCCGAAAGGGAATAAGCGGTAGAAAATGGATGGATGGATGGATGGACATTCTTGGATAGGGGGTTACAGTTTGTATTGTGCAAAATTTTGCACATAATCTTTCAATTTCAATACTTAATTTTAAAAGATAAATATGTTTTTTTATTTATTAAAGAACCACTGATCTGTTTAAGATACACATAAACATTGACCTGCATGCGTTAAAGGCCTACTGAAATGAGATTTTCTTATTCAAACGGGGACAGCAGGTCCATTCTATGTGTCATACTTGATCATTTCGCGATATTGCCATATTTTTGCTGAAAGGATTTAGTAGAGAACATCGACAATAAAGTTTGCGACTTTAGGTCGCTAATAAAAAAGCCTTGCCTTTACCAGAAGTAGCAGACGATTAGCGTGTGACGTCACTGGTTGTAGGGCTCCTCACATCCGCACATTGTTTACAATCATAGCCAGCAGCAGCTAGAACTATTCGGACCGAGAAAGTGACAATTTCCGCATTAATTTGAGCGAGGATGAAAGATTTGTGGTTGAGGAAATTTAGAGTGAAGGCCTAAAAAGAAAAAAAAAAAGTTAAAAAAAAAAAATGGCGAGGGCAGTGAGAGCGAGTCAGATGTTTTTAGACACATTTATTAGAATAATTCTGGGAAATCCCTTATCTGCCTATTGTGTTGTTAGTGTTTTAGTGAGTTAAATAGTACCTTAAAGTTGGAGGAGTGTGGCCACGGGTGTGTTGACGCCAGAGTCTCTGAGAGAAGTCACGGCACCTGCAGGAGGACGCTGGCTCTGCTGATCTCCGGTAAGAGGCGACTTATTTCCACAATTTTCTCACCGAAAACTGCAGGTTGACATGTAGTCGGGATCCATGTTCACTTGACCTCTTTCATCCATAGTAAAGCTTCACCTCTGGGCTAATATGTCCCCTCCAACCAATAACGTCACAAACACGCGTCATCATTCCGCGACGTTCTCAACAGGAAACTCAGAGGGAAATTTAAAATTGTAATTTAGTAAACTAAACCGGCCGTATTGGCATGTGTTGCAGTGTTAATATTTCATCATTGATATATAAACTATCAGACTGCGTGGTCGGTAGTAGTGGGTTTCAGTAGGCCTTTAATGTAGTTTAGATGAAAGGTATCTATATGCACATTTTCCCCCTTAAATCAGTACATTACAATACATTGTAATGGCATGAATGTGAATTTATTTATTGAAAGTTAAAGTTGTTTTCCTAGTTTTAACTGAAATCAATATACTTAAGATTGAAAAACATGTTTAACATTTTTAAATGAAGCATCCACATGCATAAACCACGGTGTATGCACAATATACAACTGTATCTAACCTTGACCCTCAGTGTAATGCATCATTTGGCTTAATGACTTACTTTCAATACATTTCAATGGTTCTGCCCGTTGTGGGATGTGCAACCCCCAACCTCAGAGATTATCCAAACAAATTAACTGTTTTGCACCATTCCCATACATATACATAAGCCTATCACTCAACATCTGTGCTATTCTGGGGGACAGAACTCACGCTATGGGAAACCTTTGTTCATTTTCTGGCGCTTGAATGGATACATGAGCAGCAGTTAAAAAGCCTAATTCATGAGTTAGTGCAAACAGTCTTTATCATCCATGTATGTGAATCCCACAGTTGTGATGTCAGTCTTCAAATTTGTGGTTGTTCTTTTCACTCAACCGCAACTTAGAGCGATGCACAGCGTGCGCTTGACTCTGGAATGATCGAACCAAAAAGTAACAGAAGTGCAACTATTTCAAGTAGACCATAACTTCACCCATTACAGTGTATCCAGAAAGTATTCACAGCGTTTCACTTTTTCCTCATGCTGTGTTTCAGCCTCATCCTAAAATGACTACATGTTTGTCCTCAAAATTACCCTATAATGGCAATGTGATTTTTTTATTTTTTTTAAAGAAATGTTTGAAAATGTATCTAAAATAAAAAAAAAAAAACAAGTCACATGTACATAAGTATTCACAGCCTTTGCTCAATACTTTAATGATGCACATTTGGCAGAAATCACAGCCTCATGTTTTTGAATACAATGCCACAGGCTTGGCACACCTAATTTTAGGGAATTTCGCCTATTCATCTTAGCAGTACCTCTCAAGCTCCATCAGATTGGATGCGTTAGTTTACATTACGGATATTGCAGTACATTGCTGCATTCATCTTAGTCTAGTCAAGGAGGCAACCAAGAACCCAATGGTCACTCTTTCAAAGCATTCTTCAGTTGAGAGAGAAGGACCTTCCACCTTCCAGAAGGATGACCACCAGCAAACCACCAATCAGGCCTGTATGGTATACCAGACAACTACAACCATAGACTAACACCCTCCCCACAACCCCATCCCAACTCCCCGGATTGTAATTAATCAAATGTATATACTTGTTCTTATGATTTCTGAACTAACTATGTTCACTGCTCGATGTACACATCCTACCAAGTCAGACCAACACTGTTTCAATGTCCATTTCTCAGATGATATTGTTGATGACTTAAGTGCTGATACCAACCAAACCTAAACCCCCACTCCAAACCCCTCCACATCCCACCCCCTGGATTGTAAATAATTCTGTTATGGTTTACTGAGGAGATGACGGCAGACTGACACCAGGGGTTGATTTAGCGCTCTCTCTCTCTCTCTCTCTATATATATATATATATATACACACACACACACACATATACATATAAATATAAAAAATAATCAAACAGAATATTGCATTGGAGCGGTAATACGATAGACCTAGTGCTTGTCAGAGGTATCCCCGTTTCCAAAGTTATGATACTCCTGTATACTAAAGTAATGTCCGATCATTACCTTATAAAATTCGAAGTTCAGACTCATGTTCGGCAAGCTAATAATAATAACAATAATAACTGCTATAGCAGCCGCAACATTAATGCTGCCACAACGACGACTCTTGCTGACCTACTGCCCTCGGTAATGGCACCATTCCCAAAGTATGTGGGCTCTATTGATAACCTCACTAACAACTTTAACAACGCCCTGCGCGAAACCATTGATAGTATAGCACCGCTGAAGTTAAAAAAGGCTCCAAAAAGGCGTACGCCATGGTTTACTGAAGAAACTAGAGCTCAGAAATTATTATGTAGAAAGCTGGAACGCAAATGGCGCACGACTAAACTTGAGGTGCACCATCAAGCATGGAGTGATAGTTTAATAACTTATAAACACTTGCTTAACTTAGCTAAAAGTAATTACTCAAATCTCATCCGCCTTATTAAAAACGATCCAAAATTTTTGTTTAGTACAGTAGCATCGCTAACCCAACAAGGGACTCCTTCCAGTAGCTCCACCCATTCGGCAGATGACTTTATGAAGTTCTTTAATAAGAAAATTGAACTTATTAGAAAGGAGATTAGAAACAATGCGTCCCAGCTACAACTGGGTTATATTAACACAGATACGACTGCATCTACGGCGGATACTGCAAATATCCAAAATAGTTTCTCTCGTTTTGATGAAATAACAGAAGAATTGTTACAACGTGTAAATGGAATAAAACAAACATGTTTACTTGACCCACTTCCTGGGAAACTTATCAAGGAGCTTTTTGTATTATTAGGTCCAGCAGTGCTAAATATTATAAACCTATCACTTTCCTCGGGCACTGTTCCCCTAGCATTCAAAAAAGCGGTTATTCATCCTCTCCTTAAAAGACCTAACCTCGATCCTGACCTCATGGTTAACTACTGACCGGTGTCTCACCTTCCCTTTATTTCGAAAATCCTTGAAAAAATTGTTGCAGAGCAGCTAAATGAACACTTAGCGTTTAACAATCTATGTGAAACCTTTCAATCCGGTTTCAGGGCAAATCACTCTACTGAGACAGCCCTCGCAAAAATGACTAATGATTTATCGCTCACGATGGATGCTGATGCGTCATCTATGTTGCTGCTCCTCGATCTTAGCGCTGCTTTCGATACAGTCGATCATAATATTTTATTAGAGCGTATCAAAACACAAATTGGTATGTCAGACTTAGCCCTGTCTTGGTTTAACTCATCTTACTGACAGGGTGCAGTGAGTCTCCCATAACAGTATGACCTCGGACTATGTTAAGGTAAAGTGTGGAGTTCCCCAGGGTTCGGTCCTTGGCCCTGCACTCTTCAGCATCTACATGCTGCCGCTGGGTGACGTCATACGCAAATACGGTATTAGCTTTCACTGTTATGCTGATGACACCCAACTCTACATGCCCCTAAAGCTGACCAACACGCCGGACTGTAGTCAGTTGGAAGCGTGTCTTAATGAAATTAAACAATGGATGTCCGCTAATTTTTTGCAACTTAACGCCAAAAAAACGGAAATGCTGATTATCGGTTCTGCTAGACACCGACCTCTAATTAATAATACAACTTTAACATTCGACAACCAAATAATAAAACACGGTGACTCGGTAAAAAATCTGGGTATTATCTTCGACCCAACTCTCTCCTTTGAGTCACACATTAAAAGTGTTACTAAAACGGCCTTCTTTCATCCCCGTGATATCGCTAAAATTCGCTCCATTTTGTCCACTAAAGACGCCGAGATCATTATCCATGCGTTTGTTACGTCTCGTCTCGATTACTGTCACGTATTATTTTCGGGTCTTCCCATGTCTAGCATTAAAAGATTACAGTTGGTACAAAATACGGCTGCTTGACTTTTGACAAGAACAAGAAAGTCTGATCACATTATGCCTGTACTGGCTCACCTGCACTGGCTTCCTGTGCACTTAAGATGTGACTTTAAGGTTCTATTACTTACGTATAAAATACTACACGGTCTAGCTCCATCCTATCTTGCCGATTGTATTGTACCATATGTCCCGGCAAGAAATCTGCGTTCAAAAGACTGCGGCTTATTAGTGATTCCTAAAGCCCAAAAAAAGTCTGCGGGCTATAGAGCGTTTTCCGTTCGGGCTCCAGTACTCTGGGATGCCCTCCCGGTAACAGTTCGAGATGCTACCTCAGTAGAAGCATTTAAGTCTCACCTTAAAACTCATCTGTATACTCTAGCCTTTAAATATACCTTTTTAGACCAGTTGATCTGCCGCATCTTTTCTTTTTCTCCTATGTCCGGTCCGATGACCATGGATGAAGTACTGGCTGTCCAGAGTCGAGACCCAGGATGGACCGCTCGTCGGGACCCAGGATGGACTGCTCGCCTGTATCGGTTGGGGACATCTCTACGCTGCTGATCCGCCTCCGCTTGAGATGGTTTCCTGTGGACGGGACTCTCGCTGCTGTCTTGGATCCGCTTTGAACTGAACTCTCGCGGCTGTGTTGGAGCCACTATGGATTGAACTTTCACAGTACCATGTTAGACCCGCTCGACATCCATTGCTTTCGGTCCCCTAGAGGGGGGGGGTTGCCCATTTCTGAGGTCCTCTCCAAGGTTTTTTCATAGTCAGCATTGTCACTGGCGTCCCACTGGATGTGAATTCTCCCTGCCCACTGGGTGTGAGTTTTCCTTGCCCTTTTGTGGGTTCTTCCGAGGATGTCGTAGTCGTAATGGTTTGTACAGTCCTTTGAGACATTTGTGATTTAGGGCTATATAAATAAACATTGATTGATGATTGATTGAATACAAACTAAGGAAGAGTGTGGACAAGATCCAAAAGTGTATATGGTGTGAGGATGTGTGTGTGATTAGCTGAGGTGTGCGTTACCAAATGTTGTGGAGAGCGAAATAACACAGAAGTCCGTAGGGCAGGAGCGAAGACACAAGATCCGTGTCCAAGCGGGGGGAGTTAAGGATTGAGGGAGGCAGTTAGAGTCCAGAGGGAGATCCAGGGAAAAAGGTGAGACGCACAGCTCACTTTAAAGACGACGGGGGATACTGCGGGGACAACACAAGAAATCACGGATGGGCAAACACAGCGAGAGCAGGATAACATGAAGAAGGAAGTGGCTTGCTGTACTCGAACAGAGGACTATACTCCTGCCCGGCCTGCCAGGATGTTTAGGCTTATAAAGGCAGCTCCTTCATTACCGGCAGATGGGATGATTGCCAGTGAATGATTTCAGCTGGCGGCTGCTGCAGGCCAGCAAGGCGGGCGACCAAGGAACGGCCACCATCCGGGCCGTTTGGGAGGCGGACGCGAGGGGCGCCATGGTGCGCCTCGCCGTAAACGAGAAGGAGACGTCTGAGGCGTGGAAGCAGCAGCAGACGTCTGAGGCATAGAGGAACAGGAAGACGCCGTCGTGGAGGCAGCGTACATTGGCGGCTTGGAGGCAGCGGACGTCATCCGCGTGGAGGCAGCGGACGTCAAAGCCGGAGACAAGGAGGGCAGCTAAGGAGCTGGCCGAGGTGCTGAAGCCAGTGCTGCTGGCCGAGGTTCAGAGGTCGGCGGAGCAGACCGGGGGGCCGGAGGTCGGCGGAGCGGGCCGGGGGGCCGGAGGTCGGCGGAGCGGGCCGGGGGGCGGAGGTCGGCGGAGCGGGCCGGGGGGCGGAGGTCGGCGGAGCGGGCCGGGGGGCGGAGGTCGGCGGAGCAGGCCGAGAGGCGGAGGTCAGGGCCAGCGTGGGAGCTGGTGGAGACAAGGGGGTCAGCCTGGGGACAGGTGCGAGCTCGGAGGCTAACCTGGGGACAGGTGCGAGCTCGGAGGCTAGCTTGGGGACAGGTGCGAGCTCGGAGGCTAGCCTGGGGACAGGTGCTAGCTGGGAGGCTAGCCTGGGGACAGGTGCTAGCTGGGAGGCTAGCCTGGGGACAGGTGCTAGCTGGGAGGCTAGCCTGGGGACAGGTGCTAGCTGGGAGGCTAGCCTGGGGACAGGTGCTAGCTCAGAGGCTAGTCTGGGGACTGGTGGCTGCGGCTGGGAAAGGTGGAAAACAGGTGGGATTTGTCTGGCAGGGGGTAGCCTGTCTGGGTGCAGCTGCGCCACCACACCAGCACAGCCACCAGTACTATCCCCTCCCCCTCCGAAAGCGGATGCCAGACGCTTCCTGCTGACTGAGGAACAGTCACTAAGGGTGGGAGGCGGGTGGCCAAGCGGCGGGTAAATTCCTACAGCACTGCTAAACAGTCCCTTGGAGTGTTGAAGGCTAGAAAAATTGTCCAGGGTGGAGGAAAAAGAAAAAGACATCCTGAGAGGGAAGTATTTTTTATTAATTTTTTTGTCAGAAAAACTGAGTTTTTTTAGTTGGTGCACTAATTGTAAGTGTATCTTGCGTTTTTGTTGATTTAATTAAAAAAAAAAAAAAAAATTATATATATATATATATATATATATATATACATAAAAAATTGTTCTGCGGCCCGGTAGCACGGATTTAAACTATAACCAACCATGCATCACTAAGGCTCTTGTCTCAAAGTACGTCAACTATTACATTACGCAGTGTCTTGAGTTTTTTGCTGTTTTCCTGTGTATAGTGTTTTAGTTCTTGAGCTCCTCTTTTGGGGGCTTTTGCAGTCTTGTTGGTATTTTCCTTTTCCAGTTTTATGTCTTCGAGCGCTATTCCCTTCATCTGCTTTGTTTTATCAAAAAATTTTAAGTTGCCATATTTTGTGTGGACGTTGTCATTTACAGATGTACTTTGGATGCTATTTCTGTTCCACACGCTGTAAGTCTTTGCTGTTGTCCAGCATTCTGTTTTTGTTTACTTTGTAGACAGTTCAGTTTTTGTTTCATTCTGCATAGCCATCCCTAAGCTTAAATGCTCTTAGGGGTACTAACCTGTTTATTTTTGCCTTAAGCGTTAGATACCTTTTTACCTGCACACTGCCACCTGCATATTGTGACATCTACAAAGCAATTGGCTACACGCTTCCATCTACTGATATGGTGTAACATGGATACTCTGCAGAGCTTTCGACAGCACCGACACACAGTATTTACAGATTATAATTACTTGTTTGCAAAAATGATTAACCCAAATAGGTGAAACTGCATAATCTCCCACAGCATACCAGACTATCTCACGACACACTAGTTGAAAAATACTGGGCTATTCAACTGATAGGCTGCAAAAAAACTTGTTTTTGAAAGGTTTTTCAAAACAGCAGAGCATTGGTGATTGTCAAAATAGACCAAATTCAAATGTCTACTGTAAAAGACAATGGTCATCTGGAACAAACAAAAGCCCCTCTGGTCTTTAGCTTTCTGAAAATATAGCTACCTAAACTAGTTGAATAGCCTTTAGACAATCGAGAAGAGCTGAAAGATGAGAGATGGCATAACTTTAATCCCAGTCTCCATCTCTCTAGGCCTCTCATGGCAAGTTTCATGCAGCAAAATTCCCCATGACTATAGAAGAGAACATTAACACGATTACTGACAGTTGTATACAAAGAGTACACTGCCCTGCATTTTCAGTCTTTGGCTGCCGGTTCTCAGTGCTCCTCCCAGGGTTGGGAGTGTTTTGACGACCCTCTCAGTGCACACTCTCCCTCTATTTGTAACAGATGTTACTGAGGCAACAGTTGGTACTGGAGGGGAGGGACTTGACGCCATCTGTCCAGGGTCAAGGTTTGAAAAGGGATGCAAGAGATGGCTGCAAGTTGAGGAATATGGTAAGTATGGCTTTGAGACGGGGGAATATAGACCACATTGTAATCCAGCTCAATGTGAGCTTTCATCCAAGATTGCTTTTGTAGCACTAGAGCTTCAAGAGTTTGTGCTCTGCTATACTTAAAAATAACTGAGTACAAAAGCACCATCTTGTGGTAAGCATTAACACTGCAACAAGGCGTATGTAACACAAATACAACACTTTATTTATATTGTGCACAATAATCAAATGCAAGTTTAATGTAACAATTTAATGACCTCAAGGACCTCATCGATCTCATCCCGAAGATATGCCATCCTCTTATGACAAACTTTTCTCTAAAAACAAAAAAGGGACAGATTAAACAATGCAAATGTAATCCAGCATAGTCTCACATCGATGAAACATCACTCACAACAAAAACCTTTATCCTCTCCTTCTCAACATGGTAAAATTCCGGCACAGTCAGGTGGATAAAGTATTTCTTCATGGTGAGGAACCCACAAGTAGGTGAGCGTTTTATGTGTTCATTCCTGGAGAGTCAAAATATCATGAAAGTATTTACAAGTGGCCCACAAGTAAAGTGGCTATGTCCTTTTAACTTTTTCACCATGAGGGGTTGCAATAGTGAGTAAGTAAATGTTATTTATAAAGCGCTGTACAAAACATAGGTGAAGTAAAACAGGGGCCACATCAAAAAGGATACCAAGTGGATTAAAAATTAGTTAAAAAAAGGTGCGTTAAGTAAAATCTTTTCTAAAAAGAGAAGTTTTCAATGTTTCTCAAGTGTCAACAGTCAAGATCAGAGGGACTGGTGAAAGTCTTTCCAGAGTCTGGGAGCTACAGCCTGGAATGCCAGTGGCCGTATTTATCAAGCTTAGAATCAGTCCTAAGAATTGATTTATGAGTAAAGAAATTATTCGCTGAAAGCTGCACTTAAAAGTTAGTTATCAAGCGTCTTACTCACTTTCAGCTAAGTGTAGGACTGAATCTTAAGTGTCACACTCAGAGCTGAATTACAACATTACTATGTGCCGTAAACCGAATTTTAGGTGACATAATTTCTGTGTCCATAGAAATGACCAATCACTTGTCTAAGAATAAAGAAATATCTTAGAAATATTCAAGTGGACAATGGGAGTGTATATTTTGACAAACTACAAAATAATACAAAACAAAAGATTCTGAGAATCCTCTCAAAGAGCTCCTAACTTATCCTAAAAATCTCAGAGCGAAGAGTTTTAGCATTCATTTGAGCACATAACTTGTGCACTTTTTTTTTTTTCACATATTTGTGAGCGCACAACTTGTGCACTAATGTTGCATTCCTATATGAACACAACTTTTGTACTTGTCGCTCATGTGAGCACACGTGTGCACCTATTTTACACACTTATGAGCACACAACTTGTGCACTTTACATACTTATCTGCACATGACTTCTGCAATTTATTAATGCACTTATTGTACAGTTATAATTGTGCACTTTATTGGTGCACCTATTTTACACATTTATACAAGTGCACATAACTTGTGTACTTTGTTGGTGGACTTATTTTACACACTTACTGTATTTACACATAACTTGTGCACTTCATTAATGCACTTATTGTACACATATATACACTTATATACAGTATGTGCACATAACTTAAAATGTTAGTGCCTAGAACAGGGGTGTCCAAAGTGCGGCCCGGGGGCCATTTGCGTCCCGCAGCTAATTGTTTATCGGCCCGCCACACAAAATAAAATGGACATTAAAAATATTGGAATGAGGTGAAATCTAATGAGAAACAGTTGCAATGTTGACAAAGCTGCCATGCAGGCGTTTTTTTTTCCTTTTGTCTTTATTTTACCATGTAAAAAACATCTTTACCTTGAATTGATTAACGTGGACCCCGACTTAAACAAGTTGAAAAACTTATTCGGGTGTTATCATTTAGTGGTCAATTGTACGGAATATGTACGATGCAATCTACTAACTACAAGTTTCAAATTAATTTTTTTGCCATTGCTCAAAAAAAAAAAAAAAAAATCCATGTAATGAATTATTTTCAAAGCTCCAATTAGTTCAAATATTTCATTTTAAAATGTTTTATGTAGTAAATGTTGCATAAATTGTGCAGTTGCCATATAAAAAAGGTTTTCTTTGACAGAAATGCAAAAAACAAAATAAGTGAAAACGTAAAATCGACAGATATATCTGAAGTTGATCTCGTAACTTAAGTGTTGAAAGTAAAAAAAATAAAATAAAAATGTAACACTTTCTGAGTGGGGCACTTTGGATTCTGAATATATTTAGTGGTATATTTTTTTATCTTATCACTGTGATTACTCAAAAATAAAGAATTAAAATCAACAGTGTCCTGCATTATTGATCTTTTAAGGCTCTAATTACTTAATACTGCATATTTTAGTTTTACTATTAAAAATACAAAGATGTTTTTGACAGAAAAACCATAAAACTTTTTTTTTTGTAACGTTGATATAAAGATTTACTGTAAGCGTTAAAAAAATTAAAATTTGACTTATTTTTAACAGTTTAATAACAGACCCTTTATGGTCCCCGGCACCCCTAATTTAAAATACATTCAAAAAATCCATATATTTTGTTATGGTTTAAAAATGAAAAGTATCAAAATGGCCCCCGCATGCTTTAATTTTTCTATGTGCGGCCCTCTGTGGAAATATTTTGGACACCACTGGCCTAGAAGAAGTCAGTATTCAACCTTTGATTGAAAAGCCTCACAATACAAAAACAGTCCATTCAAATTTTCCAAATGAATTTTCTAGTTGTGGAATATTTAAACAATTTTTGATATGTTTTATATTGTTGAATATTTGTATAAATATCCTTCTGCTCCCTGAATGTTCATGCACGTCTCTCTCGCTTCAGTGCCATTCCCCGCTGGGAACTCCTAACCACTTAGGACACCTCTGAAGGGCTCTTAAATATCGTGGAGAGTAGGAGTGATTCTTAGACTTAAGAAAGTTGATAAATATCTTTTATTCTTAAGTTTGAGAGTAGGACTAAATTTCACAAATTCTCAGGACGTAAGTGTAAAATGGCACTCCAAGACACTTGATAAATATGGCCCCAGGTCTCCCATGTGTTTTAAAATGAGTTTTTGGGATTTTTAAAAGACTGGGACAATGGCATCATCATTTTCCCTGAAAATCATTGTATTGATCATAACTTATGCAGATTTTTTTATTTTATGTATATTCAATATGATCAATAAGCTTCACAACTTAATTCCTGCAAATCAATTTTTTTATGCAAAGTTTACCCAGCTGTACAGTAGCATTGAACCTAATGAGTAGCCCCAACTTAAGTGTTTTAATATAAGAGTTGTCTGTTGGCTAATTTTTATGCTTTAAAAATGTGTGTTACAGGCATCCCCACCATTAGGTGGTGTAGCAAATGTATAAGACACTCTATATTAAATAACTACCGACCTGTATCCAACTTGCAGTTCTTAAGTACAATTTTAGAAAAGCTGTTTAACCAAATCAATAACTTCCTAAATTGAAATATTTGAGAAATACATCAGCACTTTAAAATTTTAAATTACATCAGGTGGAATATCCATTTAAAATAAGATTAGTGTTGGTTCTGCTGGATTTAAATTGGCGCTTTTGATACAGTAGGAAATGGATGGATGTTCTACTCTCTGGTAATGTTTTAACTGGTTCAGTTCTTATCTCAGATGTTTTTTTTTATGCAAGTATGGATGCATGTTTCTCGGGAACCCATGAGGAAAGATGTGGGGTATCTCAAGGCTTATCCGAGGTCGGGTCGCGGGGGCAGCAGCCTAAGCAGGGAAGCCTAGACTTCAGTCTCTCCAGCCACTTCGTCTATCTCTTCCCGGGGGATCCCGAGGCGTACCCAGGCCAGCCGGGAGACAGTCTTCCAAACGTGTCCTGGGTCTTCCCCATGGCCTCCTACCGGTTGGACGTGCCCTAAACACCTCCCCAGGGAGGCGTTCGAGTGGCATCCTGACCAGATGCCCGAACCACCTCATCTGGCTCCTCTCGATGTGGAGGAGCAGCGGCTTTACTTTGAGCTCCTCACCCTATCTCTAAGGGAGAGCCCCGCCACCCGGCGGAGGAAACTCATTTCGGCCGCTTGTAGCCGTGATCTTATCCTTCGGTCATGACCCAAAGCTCATGACCACAGGTGAGGATAGGAATGTAGATCGACCGGTAAATTGAGAGCTTTGCCTTCCGGCTCAGCTCCTTCACCACTACGGATCGGTACAACGTCCGCATTACTGAAGACGCCGCACCGATCCGCCTGTCGATCTCACGATCCACTCTTCCCTCACTCGTGAACAAGACTCCTAGGTACTTGAACTCCTCCACTTGGGGCAGGGTCTCCTCCCCGACCCGGAGGTTCCATTCTTTTAAATCTTTATGTACTGCCTTCTGGGGACGTCATTCGAAGACACGGCATCAGTTTCCACAGTTGGGCTGATGTACACATTGCCGTGTCAGCTGATGACAGGACCAATAAATACACTTTTCAAACTGCATTTCAGACATGGGTGGCAGTGAATTTGCTACAGTTCATCCAGGGCTAACATAGGTTTTAGTTATAACTCCTTAAGACTAGAGAGAGAAACTTACCAAAATTACAACACTTCAGTCTATAAAATAAAAAAATCTGGGTGTGATTTTTGATTCCGAACTGACTATTATCCCACATATTAAAAATATTACAAAAAAGGCTTATTTTAACATAGCCACAGTCCACCCGTTTCTCTCTCAGGCGTTAAAGATGCATGCTTTTATTTCCAGTCATTTAGACTATTGTAATGCCTTGCTCTGGCTTTCCCAAAAGAATATCATTAGTCTACAACGGTGGTTCTCAACCTTTCTTCAGTGATGTATCCCCTGTGAAATTTTTTTTTAATTCAAGTACCCCCTAGTCAGAGCAAAGCATTTTTGGTTGAAAAAAAGAGATAAAGAAGTAAAATACGGCACTACGTCATCAGTTTCTGATTTATTAAATTGTTTAACAGTGCAAAATATTGCTCATTTGTAGTGGTCCTTCTTGAAGTATTTGGAAAAAAAGATATAAAAATAACTAAAAACTTGTTGAAAAATAAACAAGTGATTCAATTATTAATAAAGATTTCTACACATAGAAGTAATCAACTTAAAGTGCCCTCTTTGGGGATTGTAATAGAGATCTATCTGGATTCATGAACTTAATTCTAAACATTTCTTCACAAAAAAATAAATCTTTATCAATATTTATGGAACATGTCCAGAAAAAAAATCTAGCTGTCAACACTGAATATTGCATAGTTGCATTTTTTTCCACAGTTTATGAACTTCCATATTTTGAAATATTATTCTATAAATATATATTTAATTGATATTTTTAGAATATTAAAAAAAAAAAAAAAAAAAAAAGTACCCCTTGGCATACCTTCAATTACCCCCAGGGTTAAGCTTACCCCCATATGAGAACCACTGGTCTACAATGACAAAACTTAGCTGACCCGGACCAGAGGGCTGGCGCACATTACACAAGTTTTAAAGTCACTGCATTGTCTCCCTGTCCGCTTCAGAGTAAATTTTAAAAGTTATTAGCTTTTAAATGTCCTAATACTTTTATCATATCAACCCTTTTGTATCATGAGTGCTTCTGGAACTGGCCTTTTCTCTTTACCAAACACCAATAGACCCACAGTGAGGCATCATTTCGCCACTATGGCCCCCACCCCCACCAAAAAGTGTTGACTTTTTATTTTTTCAAGTCTAAAGACACCTTTTTACTGATCTTAAGCTTTGTTGATTATTTTGTTGTGTTTTTAATTATTAATATTACTACCATTGTTCTCTCAATGTTATGTTTTTATTAACTTGTTAATCAAACATTAAGTAAAATTATTTTTATACTATTTTTTCTTCAATTGCTTTAATTTGTCATTCTCCTGCGTAGATGCCTGAAAGGTGGCATTTTTCCCCAAATCCTCAGTTCCAAGCCAGGTTGGTTTTGCTTGTTATTGTCAATAATGCTGTGTGGAGGTTCTTTGCTTCTTTTTGTACAGCACTTTGTTTGCCACTTGTCTGTGTACGAAAAGTGCTGAATAGTTTAATTCAAACAGCATGATCCAAGTAGATAGCCAATACTATTGTATTGGTATTTTTAGCTTATGCAGTCATTTTTATGCTTGAAAATGTTTAATGTAGGACAAAAAGTACTTTTTCCAATGTGGTCAAGCCACACTAAAACTTGATGGAATGAGGAACTGTAAAATAAAACAAAATTTTTCTCTTATTTAAAAAAATAAAATAAAACGAATTACAAAAAAGCTGATTATCCATTTTGTTTTGTTTCAAATTAAACAAACTGACCATGGAATCTGGGTTAACATGAAATTGTCTTATTGGTGGGACAAAGATTGGGTAATAAGTTTGCCCTACATCATGGGTGTCAAACTTTTTCATTGAGGGCCACTTAACAATGAGTAATATATGAACATACATAAAGTGCATATACATATATACACACAAATACATTTTACTTTAAAAACTGGCAGCTCAGTCACAAGAATTTTACAGTAAAAGCAGTTTTTTACAGCATATAAAAAAAATTTAATAAATGGAATGGAAAAACACTTTAGCGGTATAATTCAGAGCTGCTAGTTTTGTTTTTCCGTAAAATCTTTTTTTATTGTTTTGTATATGGGGGGAAAAATAAAAACAGTACCAAAGTGGATTTTACAGTAAAAAACTCAGTCGGCGGAATTTAACCATAAAACCCATTGTCAATTTTACAGTCTACAATTTGATAATTTGATTTGAAGGCAGCACGGTGTAAGAGGGGTTGGTGCGTCTGCCTCACAATACGAAGGTCCTGAGTAGTCAGGGTTCAATCCCGGGCTCGGGATCTTTCTGTGTGGAGTTTGCATGTCCTCCCGTGACTGCGTGGGTTCCCTCCGGGTACTCCGGCTTGGCAACACTAAAGTGGCCCTAGTGTGTGAGTGTGAATGTTGTCTGTCTGTGTTGGCCCTGCAAAGAGGTTGCGACTTGTCCAGGGTGTAAACCGCCTTCCGCCCGATTGTAGCTGAGATCGGCACCAGGGCCCTCCGCGACCCCAAAGGGAATAAGCGGTAGGAAATGGATGGATTAAGTTGATTTGAAATCATAAGTCAGGTATTTAAGTATAGTATTTCATTATTTTAACCAAAAACATTTTTTGGAACACAACATTTTGATATTTAATTTTTAAGATATGCAATTGCATGCAGTACATGATTTTTCATCACAAAAAGAGAAATAACTATTTAGTATATATATATATATATAAAAAAAAAAGATTAAGCATTTTATTAACGCATATTATATCCTGGCTTTTGCGGGCCAGATTTGGCCCCCGGGAATTGAGTTTGACACCGATGCCCTACATAAAGTCCTGCTCCTGTCATCCATTGGCATTTTACAAACTATTTCAGATTTTCACCGTAGTACGTTAGAGTAATACTTATATTTCTAGATTGATCTCAATTCTGTTTTTCAGGGCAGGGTGGGCAACTCATTGAACATATTTGGTTAATTCTCCTAAGACTATAATTTCAAATTAAATATAGTTTTACGTACCATGGTTCGTCATCAGGCTCCCATCCTTCCAGTTCGATCAAACAGAAGAAACAGCAGACAACATCTGGCTCATTCTCACTGGGACAGTGCACAAAGCCAGCCTTGGCCATCTGTAAACACCAAACATCTTCAGTAGTTATTTGAAACATTAAAAAGTGTACATACTGGACATAGCAGCTTTATCAAAGTGGGTGAGATGTGATAAATGTCCACTAGATGCCACTGTTTATCAAGTTTGTGACATTCCAAAAATGTTTCAGCTTCCACTGAATAACCATTTTCCCCACTGAAAACCCAGTCAAGTTTTATTTGCTGTTCCACCAAGCTAACTGTCAACATTCAGCCATTAAATAAGATGAAACATTTGTCCAACAGAGGCTGGCTGTGCAAGTATACGTTGGAAACATCACTTCCTGACAGCTTAAGAGTTAGCGCATTGGCATTGACAGGTAACATTTTTAGCTCGATGCCTGGTGCTCCAAAACCCAGTATTGAGACTAGAGCAGCAGGGGCTGGACCAGGTTGCACATAAGAATATGCATGGTAGTTGCAAGTTGTCCATATAAACAGGATTAGCATTAGGGAGAATCATTGTCTCTTGGGGGCTTTTGGGCTCTGTGGGGTTAACAGTAACATGGCCTAGAATGTTGCGCATGCAGGATGTGTCATCAGCATATCAATCAAAAGAAGAGAGGAGGGAAGGCAGACTGTCTCTACTCTGGACTCCTTTACAGTGAAACTGAATCCGACACCTGCTGGCCGGTAAATCACATGCTGCCCCAGAACAGAGGTCAAAAGTATAAAACATTAAAAAAATAAAATAAAAAAATAAAAAAGCCAACTATAGTGATATTCTCACCTTTTCAGGTGTGCAGTTACAATCCTCTCGAAAGGGCCAGTCTGCAAAGGTTTTCTCACGTAAATCTTGACTGTACATCTTTCCATGTGTTTTAAACCTTCTTGTTAAGACGTCTATGCTGGCCATAATGACACCGAGATGGATCCAACCCAACATTTGGAGCTTATGTAGGGTACACA
This sequence comes from Nerophis ophidion, assembly GCF_033978795.1. Taxonomy (NCBI): domain Eukaryota; kingdom Metazoa; phylum Chordata; class Actinopteri; order Syngnathiformes; family Syngnathidae; genus Nerophis; species Nerophis ophidion. The sequence goes on along the minus strand of NC_084616.1, from coordinate 31,951,391 downwards.
CTTAACACTAATTAACTCACAGGTGACGTAATTAGCTAACACAGGAGATTTCACTTCAAACTGATTTGACTCAGGTTGAAATTAGTTTATTGACATCTTAAAGAATTGAATCCATGTAATGCTTTTAAAAAGCAAATGGATGGCACAAAAAGCCAAAAGCCTTGTTTCCATTGTGGTCCACTAAATATTAATCACATTTGATACATTCAATAATAAAAGATATATAACCTGTAACATGTATATAAAAAAATAGGTTAAATTAGGGGTGTGGGCATGAAACGATGCATGGAAGTCACATGTTCACTTTTTCATTTATATAAAGTATGTATGTATAGACTACAAATATATGAGCTGCAGGACCTTAGTTTTAATTGAAAAGGGGGGAAAAAAGTTAACTCAACTATAATCAATTTATCTAGTTAAATAAGTAGTATTTTCAGGAATTCATGCAGAACCTCACCTCTGCACCTCATGACTTCATCAGCATCTGACACTCTTTTTTTCTGCAGCCTTACTCTGTTCCTTTCTTCTTTTTCTAACACCGACTCATAGGTCCTCTCCAGATCTTTTCACGCACAGCTGCAAAAAGACAAAAAAAAAAAAAAACAGTGAGGAAGAGAGCAAAGGAATGAGAGGCAGTAGACTGTTGAGGGGAGGTGATAGAAGCCACGTGTTTGTCCTTGTCCCCCTTTTAATAATGTAATAATCTTAGTAATGTCCTTTACATTACCAGAGGTGTCAGGATTTATTCTATTTGTGCTGACTTTGAAATATTTTCAAATTAATGAGAACATTCCACCTCTGGTGCCTACATCATTTACCTACAACGCCTTGACTACTTTAATGAAAGAAAGAATCTGACAGTGGATATTGGAGATTTGAGTCAGGAAGGTCAGCGGAGGGCTAAGCAATGTGGTGCGCAGGTAAGACATTTTTTTCGCCTCACTTTTAAGGTTGTAAATGACACAGTATGAAGAGTTTGTTTTAATATTCGTTGTTCACCTTACGCTCCTACTGCACACCATGCTTCTATATAGTTATATACTGACTTGTGTGAAATTAATTGTGTGGTATTGTTGCGATTAACCCATAATCACCTACAGAACCATTTCTGCTGTCACATTTCTGATGTTCTCCTAAAATACGAATTCACCCCAAGAGTCTTTAATGTTACATTTCATGGGCGATGATAAATGTATTCTAGTTTGAAAGTGACTCGATTGTTTGTTCAAAGTACAACAAATATATTTTGAATTCAATTTAAAGGGGAACTGCACTTTTTGGGGGGAATTTTTGACTATCGTTCACAATCGTTATGAGAAACATGAACACATATGTTTAAAAAACTAAAATAAATTAAGTGGATGTTATTAAAATGTGTCACTTTAGGGCAGGGGTGTTGAATTTGTTTTCATCAAGGGGCCGCTTGTAACAGTAAATGTAAAAATACAAAAGTATAAACATCTCATTATATTGTTGCTGATGCATTTGGTTATTTGATTTTTGTATGTACAAATTGATTGATAACTTACTTTGAAATCGGAACTCAAGGTGACAAGCAGATATTATTTAGTATTTATGGGTATTTTTATGAACTATCATATGGTATATAATAATTAGGGGTGCTAAAACATTTTTTTTTTTAATCACATTCAAATCCCAATTTTTGGGGTAATTTTAAAAAATCTAATCTATTTCCTAATTTTAGTGAATTAATTAAAAACATTTTTTTAGGCCAATTCTATGCTTCCTTGGTGCACATATGTGTCGTACGTCAGCAACCAAAAATAAGTTTTGTAACCTGTAAGCTGTTTTGTTAAGGTGTTGTTATTATCATACCAAGTTATACATTGCAAAAATTAGTTTGAATCAAGAATCGTATTGGATGGAGTATCCATTATGAATCAAATCCTCACCACAAGAATCTGAATCGAATGGCGAGGTGTTCAAAAATTCACACCAATAAAAATATAATATTTGTATATATATCAAAGTTTAAAACATGAAGTTTCATGTATTACATACATTTTTTTCTGTCAAAAGGGAACAATGAAAACATTTAGTAAGAAAAATGAAGTATGCACATTATTTCAATGCTTTTCCCGGGCACATTAAATTATGTGTCTGTCATGCTTGCCCCTGACAGTTTGTTTGTGTTTTAGTTTTTTCCTCTGTGTGTGTGTAGTGTTTCCTGCCTTTAGTTCCTGCCAGCGCTCTTATTTTGTCTGTTTTCTGTCTTTCTCCCTGAGTGCTGTGTCCCCTCAGCTGCGGCTGATTGGCACCTGGCTACACCTGGTGTCAATCAGCCCGTTCCTATTTAGAACCGTCTTCCCATCCAGTCAGTGCTGGATTATTGTCACTTCTGTATTGTCGTTGCTACCTGTCGTGTCGTGTCAATGCACGTTGCGGTAAGCTATATTCGGTAGCTGTTTGTAACTTACTGTAGTGATGGGTTAATGAGGCGTCATGTATCGTTTCGACACATTGCAAAACTGTATTGATACTGTGTCAATACTGTGTCACTAAATACTGACATCTGCTGGACATTAAAAATCCCTACAGGCAACCTCTGGACCGACTCAACTGACACTGTTTTTATGACCTAGTATATACAATAATATAAACCAAGTCATTGTATTTCATTTAGGATTATTTCATATCTACATTTAAATAAAAATATATATTTTTATCTTCTTTACATAAAGTCAATAAATAATGTGAACATGTATCATAACATGGAAATCTAAGTGAACATGTTGTAAATGAGAATACTTGTGGACTGGGAAATTTATTTATTTATTCTTTTTTTATTTTTGACATGCGCTCTGACTACGCACTGTTGATTGATTGATTGATTGATTGATTGATTGATTGAAGCTTTTATTAGTAGATTGCACAGTACAGTACATATTCCGTACAATTGACCACTAAATGGTAACACCCAGATTAGTTTTTCAACTTGTTTAAGTCTGGGTCCACATTCATCAATTCGTGGTAAAAACGTAATAAATGATAAATGGGTTGTACCAAGTGGAGGAGTTCAAGTACCTAGGAGTCTTGTTCACGAGTGAGGGAAGAGTGGATCGTGAGATCGACAGGCGGATCGGTGCGGCGTCTTCAGTAATGCGGACGTTGTACCGATCCGTTGTGGTGAAGAAGGAGCTGAGCCGGAAGGTAAAGCTCTCAATTTACCGATCGATCTACGTTCCCATCCTCACCTATGGTCATGAGCTTTGGGTCATGACCGAAAGGATAAGATCACGGGTACAAGCGGCCGAAATGAGTTTCCTCCGCCGTGTGGCGGGGCTCTCCCTTAGAGATAGGGTGAGAAGCTCTGCCATCCGGGAGGGACTCAAAGTAAAGCCGCTGCTCCTCCACATCGAGAGGAGCCAGATGAGGTGGTTCGGGCATCTGGTCAGGATGCCACCCGAACGCCTCCCTAGGGAGGTGTTTAGGGCACGTCCAACCGGTAGGAGGCCACGGGGAAGACCCAAGACACGTTGGGAAGACTATGTCTCCCGGCTGGCCTGGGAACGCCTCGGGATCCCCCGGGAAGAGCTAGACGAAGTGGCTGGGGAGAGGGAAGTCTGGGTTTCCCTGCTTAGGCTGTTGCCCCCGCGACCCGACCTCGGATAAGCGGAAGATGATGGATGGGTTGTACTTGTATAGCGCTTTTCTACCTTCAAGGTACTCAAAGCGCTTTGACACTACTTCCACATTTACCCATTCACACACTGATGGAGGGAGCTGCCATGCAAGGCGCCAACCAGCACCCATCAGGAGCAAGGGTGAAGTGTCTTGCTCAGGACACAACGGACGTGACGAGGTTGGTTCTAGGTGGGATTTGAACCCTCGGGTTACGCCCGGCCACTCTCCCACTGCGCCATCGAGCTGGATTTGAACCAATAACCTAAGGAACTCAGTATGAGCATTTACAGCCCTCAACTCTACCAACTGAGATACCAAAACGGTTCAACACAAGAACACGTAGCGTTACAGACCTACTAACAGATCGAGTAGAAACTTTGAGAGAACAGGATGAAACGACAAGGAAATGAACACAAATACATTTTTTTCCGATTATCCATCCATCCATCCATTTTCTACCGCTTATTCCCTTTTGGGGTCGCAGGGGGCGCTGGCGCCTATCTCAGCTACAATCGGGCGGAAGGCGGGGTACACCCTGGACAAGTCGCCACCTCATCGCAGGGCCAACACAGATAGACAGACAACATTCAGACTCACATTCACACACTAGGGCCAATTTAGTGTTGCCAATCAACCTATCCCCAGGTGCATGTCTTTGGAAGTGGGAGGAAGCCGGAGTACCCGGAGGGAACCCACGCATTCACGGGGAGAACGTGCAAACTCCACACAGAAAGATCCCGAGCCTGGATTTGAACCCAGGACTGCAGGAACTTCGTATTGTGAGGCAGACGCACTAACCCCTCTGCCACCGTGAAGCCTTTTTTTTTTCCGATTAATGATCAAAATATTCCCACACGGTGCAAATGATCTCCGACGACAATAAATGACAAATGACCAACTACAGAAGTGCGGCGATTCTGTTGGGAGCAGCATCTCGTTGACAGATGCCCTTCCTTATAAACACAGTTTGGCGGGCAGTCGTCAGTGCGACACAGTTCGCGTATCGGTCACGTGACCGAAACAGCTCATGATCGGTCACGTGACTTTCGAAAAGCGGTACGCCCACTGACACAGGGTTTTTCTCTATGAGCTTGATGCATGCGCCGATGCATCGGTGTTGCCGGACCCATCACTACCTTACTGTCTTTTGTTCCCTGCTTCCAGTTTTGTTTTTATACTACATGTAATGACTTCTGTTTTCCTGCTCGCTACCCGCTAGCTTCCACGCTAGACCCTTTTGTTTTGTTAGCTCCCATGCTAGCTTTTTTAGTTTGTTTATCCGCCTCGTGCGCGCTTTTTGTTGTACCACTTTTGTTTAGTTTTGTCTTAGTGTTTTATTAAAGGAGAACATTATCACCAAACCTATGCAAGCGTCAATATATACCATGTATTTTTTTAACCGATTTCCAAACTCTAAATAGGTGAATTCTGGCAAATTAAACGCCTTTCTGTTTATCGGTCTTTTAGCGATGACGTCAGAACGTGACGTCACCGAGGTAATACACCCGCCATTTTTATTTTCACATTACAAGCACCGGGTCTCAGCTCTGTTATTTTCCGTTTTTTCGACTATTTTTTGGAGCCTTGGAGACATCTTGCCTCGTCGGTGTGTTGTCCGAGGGTGTAACAACACTAACAGGGAGGGATTCAAGTTGCACCACTGGCAAGAAATCTGCCGCTAGACCCCCATTGAATGTACCAAAGTGTCTTCACATTTGACCGACGATGCTAAGACAGACATGGCACAGAGATGTATGGATAACCTGCAGATGCATTTGCAACGATTAAGTCAACAAAATCACAAAGGTGAGTTTTGTTGATGTTGTTGACTTATGTGCTAATCAAACATATTTGGTCACGGCATGACTGCCAGCTAATCGATGCTAACATACTATGCTAATCGATGCTAACATGCTATTTACGCTAGCTGTATGTACATTTGAAACTAAATACCCACATTTAATGCGAAACAAACACTTACCAATCAACTGATTTAAGTTGCTCCAGTGCCACAAGATGCGAAAGTCCTGATCATTTGGTCTGCACATTTTATCGGCGATGCTAATAAGGCAGCCATTATATGGGCCACTTCATTAGGTACAGCCATGCTATGGCCGAATAGCGTCAATAGCTATTCGCTCAATAGCTTCAATTTCTTCTTCAATTTCGTTTTCGCTATCTTTCTCCATACTCCGACCATCTGTTTCAATACATGCGTAATCTGTTGAATCGCTTAAGCCGCTGAAATCCGAGTCTGAATCCGAGCTAATGTCGCTATATCTTGCTGTGGTAACCGCCATATTTTTTGTATTGGCAACCCTGTATGACGTCACAGGGAAATGGACAGTCGCGTCGCAAATAGCGAAAATCAAGAATTTTAAAGCTTTTTTTAGGGCCATTCCAGGAGGTGTAAAATTTTGAAAAAAACGTCGAAAAATAAAACAGGCCACTGGGAACTGATTTTTATTGTTTTTAACCCTTTTGAAATTGTGATAATGTTCCCCTTTAAACCATGTTTCCTTTATCAATGCCTGCCTCCTTCTCTGCATCTTGGGGGTCGTCACAAACCAACTCTAACAGTGTAGGGCCAGATCCGGCCCCCGGGCCTTGAGTTTGACACATGTTCTTAGGCCATAGAAATTTTAAGATACGAGCATCAGCCGAATGTGAGTAAAGTATATATGGGTACAGAATATGTAATTTCGTGTTGCCATTTTATATTAATTCATTTTAGAAATGTTGAAAAAACAGTTGAGTTGTAATAGCTGATGCCCTATTCCACTGTTTATCAACGTTTTTTGAGCCAAGGTGCTTTCCGCCCGATTGTAGCTGAGATAGGCACCAGCACCCCCGTGACCCCAAAAAGGGAATAAGCGGTAGAAAATGGATGGATGCATTTTTTTTTCATTGAAAAAATCCAGAAGCACACCACCAGCAAAAATCATTAAAAAAAAAGAAACTTGTCGCCATTGTTGGATATGACTTTAAATCATAACCAATATTGCTCTTGTCTCACAGTAGGTGTACTGTCACGACTTATTTTGAGTTTTTTGCGGTTTTCCCGTATAGTGTTTTAATTCTTGTCTTGCGCTCCTATTTTGGTGGCTTTTTCTCTCTTTTTGGTATTTTCCTGTAGCAACATCTTGTCTTCCTTTGAGCGATAATTCCCACATCTACTCAAGAATATTTCAGTTAATTTTATCCTTCTTTGTGGGGACATTGTTGATTGTCATGTCATGTTGGGATGTACATTGTGGACGCTGTCTTTGCTCCACAGTAGGTCTTTGCTGTCGTCCAGCATTCTGTTTGTGTATACTTTGTAGCCCGTTCAGTTTTAGTTTCGCTCTGCATAGCCATCCCTAAGCTTCAATGCCTTTTCTTAGGGGCACTCACCTTTTGTTTATTTTTGGTTTAAGCATTAGACACCTTTTTACCTACATGCTGCCTCCCGCTGTTTCCGTTATCTACAAAGCAATTAGCTACCGGCAGCCACCTACTGATATGGAAAGGTATTACACGGTTACTCTGCAGAGCTCTAGACAGCACCAACACGTAACAAAAACACATAACTTGCAGACTATAATTACTGGTTTGCAAAAAACATTTTTAACCCAAATAGGTGAAATTAGATAATCTCCCACGGCCCAGGCTGTGAGATACAGTGGTTGAAAAACACTGCCCTATTCAAGCATTAGAATTTAAAATTAGGTTTAAGAAGACCTTCCATAGCAAACAAAAGTTTTGGAAATTTGCAATCTCCTTCACTTTTGTTTACCTGATACTCCTCCGGCCACATAGTCAGATAGTCCAAAAGACAATGCTGAGTCTAAAGAATGCATCACTTGCATGCAATATGTGTATATACTGTATGTGTCAACATAAAGTACTATGTGCATGTGCAATGCTTTGCAGATGAAATTATGTACGATCAGTGACGTCAAAGTGTTTTATCACTGAGGTGAGGAATGTCTTGATTCCAAACTATGCTGTGCAAAATGTAAAATGACTTGAAGTGACAGTGGTTTCAAGGTATGAGCAGCAAAGAGAATTTAGTGCGCTTGCGAGATATAAATTGGGATGGGGAAGAAAAATGTCTTGTTTGTCCAGTGTGAACGTAAAAACGTCATGGATGTGTTAGAGTGTGACAGTCAACTTCAACATTCTCCAACTCTCTGGTCAGGAATCTGTGAGTGATATTCCAAACCTTGCTTCCTTTGGGCTTCTGTGATGACACATACAGTTAATTGCAAAAGTCTTAGACCAACTGTAGATATGTTATTTTAGCATCACTTTTATGACCACAAATAATTGGAATTCTACTTAGTAAAGTGCAGACCTCCACAAAACTGAATTGTTCAAAAAAATTGAATGAAAGAGTTTCCCCCTCCCCCATTTGATTGTTAGTTACTACTTTTGTTGACCCTGGACATGTTCTAAAAATTAAACAATTAAAATATTTTTAATAAGCTACTGGCCCGCTCCTGGCTAAATTGAGGAATTTTACAAATGTTCAATTACAAATGTTTTTACACCTTTTAGTTTAAGTGAACACTTGTACTATTTTAATTAAACCAGAACTAAATTTGATCCAGTTTTTGCTCCAAAACAAATTCATGGGAAAACATGTGTCATTATAAGTGCAATCAACTTAAACTTAGATTTAGACAAACTAAAATAAAATAAAATCGGTTTGTATTAGTTTTTCCCCCATTTGATTTTTAGTTAGTATTTTTATTGACCCTGTATATGTTCAAAAATTAAATAAGGAAAATGGTTAGCTAATTTTTAATAAGGTACTCGGCCCCTCCAGGCTAAATTGGGGCCCAAACAGAATTTTATTTGGAGGCAGCTCAATTACAAATGTTTTTACACCTTTTAGTTTAAGTGAACACTTATTGTACTATTTTAATTAAACTACAGTAAAATTTGATGCAGTTTTTGCTACAAAACAAATGCATGGTAAAACGTGTCATTATTAGTGCAATCAACTTAGACTTAGATTTAGACTAACTAAAATAAAATAAAAGTGATTTGTATTTGTTTTTTTTTCCCATTTGATTTTTAGTTAGTATTTTTATTGGCCCAATTACCAATGTTTTTAACACCTTTTAGTTTATGGAACACTTGTAGTATTTTAATTAAACTAGAATTCAATTTGATGCAATTTTTGCTCCAAAACTAATTTATTCATTAGTAATGCTATCTAATAATGGATTGGTTTTTAATTAGATTAATCACACACTTGGATAAAGATTTGTGATTAATCACAGTAAATGAGAAAAAGGGAGGGGCGACCCTGATAAGATATGATATAAGACAACACCAAGCTAAGTTTTGTCTGGATACTTATCATATTTTGAACTACTGAACATTGTAATGGTTTTAGCATAAATTTAAGCCTATATTTAATATTAACAATCTGTTCTGTATGTCGCTTTCTGTGGGAGAAGTTTGTCTAACATTTCTGTATAACATTGGGAGTGGTGCCTCTGGATTGGCAGACCGGGGTGGTGGTTCCTCTCTTTAAGAAGGGGAACCGGAGTGTGTGTTCCAATTATCGTGGGATAACACTCCTCAGCCTTCCTGGTAAGGTCTATTCAGGTGTACTGGAGAGGAGGCTATGCCAGATAGTCGAACCTCGGATTCAGGAGGAACAGTGTGGTTTTCGTTCCGGTCGTGGAACTGTGGACCAGCTCTATACTCTCAGCAGTGTCCTTGAGGGTGCATGGGAGTTTGCTCAACCAGTCTACATGTGCTTTGTGGACTTGGAGAAGGCATTCGGCCGTGTCCCTCGGGAAGTCCTGTGGGGAGTGCTCAGAGAGTATGGGGTATCGGACTGTCTCATTGTGGCAGTCCGCTCCCTGTACGATCAGTGTCTGAGCTTGGTCCGCATTGCCGGCAGTAAGTTGGACCCGTTTCCAGTGAGGGTTGGACTCCGCCAAGGCTGTCCTTTGTCCCCGATTCTGTTCATAACTTTTATGGACAGAATTTCTAGGCGCAGTCAAGGCGTTGAGGGGATCCGGTTTGGTGTTTGATGTGGTTCTGATGGCTTCATCTGGCCAGAATCTTCAGCTCTCACTGGACCGGTTTGCAGCCGAGTGAGAAGCGACTGGAATGAGAATAAGCACCTCCAAGTCCGAGTCCATGGTTCTCGCCCGGAAAAGGGTGGAGTGCCATCTCCAGGTTGGGGGGAGACCCTGCCCCAAGTGGAGGAGTTCAAGTACCTCGGAGTCTTGTTCACGAGTGAGGGGAGAGTGGATCGTGAGATCGACAGGCAGATCGGTGCGGCGTTTTCAGCAATGCGAACGCTGTATCGTTCCGTTGTGGTGAAGGAGCTAAACCAGAAGCCAAAGCTCTCCATTTACCGGTTGATCTACGTTCCCATCCCCACCTTTGGTTATGAGCTTTGTGTTATGACCGAAAGGACAAGATCACGGGTACAAGCGGCCAAAATTAGTTTCATCCGTCGGGTGGCGGGGCGCTTTCTTAGAGATAAGGTGAGAAGCTCTGCCATCTGTGAGGAGCTCAAAGTAAAGCCGCTGCTCCTCGATTTCGAGAGGAGCCAGATGAGGTGGTTCGGGCATCTGGTCAGGATGCCACCCGAACGCCTCCCTAAGGAGGTGTTTCGGGCACGTCCGACCGTTAGGAGGCCACGGGGAAGACCCAGTAAACGTTGGAAAGACTATGTCTCACGGCTGGCCGGGGAACGCCTTGGGATTCCCCGGGAAGAGCTGGACGAAGTGGCTGGGGAGATGAGTGTCTGGGCTTCCCTGCTTAGGCTATTGCCCCCGCGACCCGGCCTCAGATAAGCAGAAGAAGATGGATAAATGGATGAAGGATTATAAAGGGAGACAGTAGTGTAGTAGACCTAAATTTTCATTAAAAACAAGGCATAGGTTTTATTTAACAGGTATATTTAATAATTTTGGCCACTGTAACACAATTTGAATCAGAATCAGAATCAGAATCAGAATCAGAATCAGACATACTTTAGTAATCCCCGAGGGGAAATTAAAATTTTCACCACAATCCCATTCCAGATCAGACAAACATTACAGGGAGACAGAACAGGATCGCTGACGGGTCTGCCAACTTCCGGCACCCCTTACAAAAATGGTGAGATACAGGTAAACAAGCGGGGGGGGGAATGGGAGAAAAAAATAAAAGATTAAAATAAAATAAAATAAAAAAATAATATAGAATATAGTAAAATGTACTTTAATTAAGTGATTCTTTGGTTACAATTGTTACAAGCACCACAGTTTGAGAATCACTGCCCTAGTATTGCAAAGCTGGGATTGGCGGAAGTTGGGGGTGCTTTATTTTCTTTTATTAGATTGATTACTATTTTGTGTGATTTTTGTAAATAAAACAAATGGAGGAAAAAACTTAATTGTCATAATTACTGTAATTAAAACAACTTGCAAAGTAGTAAGTTGTTACACTGTAAATAAATGACCAGGATTTCACAACATTTAACAGTATTTCTTCACGGTAAAATACTATGATCAGAATTTACTGTAACATTACAACAAATCAATGCAAAAATTACGTTTCATAATATATTTCACAGCCATTAACTTTTATCCATCCATCCATTTTCTACCGCTTGTCCGGTTCAGGGTGGCGGGGGGTTGCTGGAGCCTATCTTATCTGCATTCGGGCAGAAGGCAGTGTACACCATGGACAAGTCGCTTCACACTACATTCAAACACAAGGGCCAATTTAGTGTTGCCAATCAACCTATCCCCAGGTGCATGTCTTTGGAGGTGGGAGGAAGCTGGAGTACCCGGAGGGAACCCACGCATTCACGGGAAGAACATGCAAACTCCACACAGAAACATCCCGAGCCCGGGATTGAACCCAGGACAACTCAGGACCTTCGTATTGTGAAGCACATGCACTAACCCCTCTGCCACCGTGCTGCCCAATTACCTTTTATTTCACAGTAAATTGCTGTAATCATTGTCCTCTTTAACATCACAACAAATTACTGCACTCCTTTATTTTTATTTTGCCTATCATTCAAACTCATTATGACAGACATGACGATGAAGATATATATATATATATATATATATATATATATATAGTTTCATGTCTCCGATATATATATATATATATATATATATATATATATATATATATATATATATATATATATATATATATATATATATATATATATATACATATATATATATGTAGGTGTGGGAAAAAATCACAAGACTACTTCATCTCTACAGATGAAGTAGTCTTGTGAGGTTCAGGTTCAGGTTGAGGCTAGCAAGCTGGGAGAGGAGGAAACTCCCAACGAGTTCGCACGTTTTCTGCTCCGAAACGTGCGAACTCGTTGGGCCGCAAGTTCCTCACTCTGATCGACAAACACTTCCCCAAAGGCAACACCCTAAGAAAAATATTCAACAAGAACAACATTAAATTGAGCTACAGCTGTATGAATAACATGCAACAAATCATTTCGAACCACAACAAAGCAATTGCAAAAGGACTGCCTACCCCCAGACTAAACGACTCTGAAACCAACAATGAATGTAACTGTCGCAAGAAACCTGATTGCCCTCTCAACGGAAGGTGCTTACAGACATCAGTCGTTTACCAAGCAAAGGTAATACGCAAGGACATTAACACATCCGACACATACGTAGGATTAACCGAAGGAGCGTTCAAAACAAGATGGAATAATCACAACGCCTCCTTTAGAAACCAGACTTTGCAGAATTCTACAGAACTCAGCAAACACATTTGGAACCTCAAAGACAATAATGTTGAATATTCAATAACATGGCAAATTCTTGCATCCAGCACACCTTACAACAGTGGTAATAAAAGATGCAACCTATGCTTAAAAGAGAAACTGTTTATTATATATCATCCAGATCTATCATCCCTCAACAAGCGCAGTGAAATCATTTCAACATGCCGCCATAGACGGAAACACCTCCTAGGTAACACATGAGCCAATCACCACACTCTACGCCTGCTTGTACCCACCCACTCTGTGCTCTATATAAACAATTGTATGTGAATGCTTCCATTAAAATCTCCTGATGATTGAGGGAACCCCTCATGAAACAGATCTGTAGAGATGAAGTAGTCTTGTGATTTTTTCCCACACCTACATATTGCGCTCTACCACGGTATCGAGCACTATTCTCTGGATAATCCAGTCAAGACATACATATATATATATATATATATATATATATATATATATATATATATATATATATATATATATACCCATCCATTTTCTACCGATAATTCCCTTTTGGGGTCGCGTGGGGGCGCTGGTGCCTATCTCAGCTACAATCGGGCGGAAGGCGGCATACACCCTGGACAAATCGCCACCTCATCGCAGGGCCAACACAGATATATATAGATATATATATATTTTTTTTTTCATATCTCCGTCGTCATGTCTGTCATGTTTTTGAATAATAGGCAAAATAAAAATAAAGAAGTGCATATATATATATATATATATATATATATATATATATATATATATATATATATATATATATATATATATATATATATATATGTATATATATATGTATGTATATATATATGTATATATATATATATGTATATGTATATATATATGTATATATATATGTATATATATATATATATATATATATATATATATATATATATATATATATATATATATATATGTACAGTTGTGATCAAAATCATTCAACCCCCACACAATTTTGGTGTTTTAGCAAGTTGGACATTTATTCTGTATGTTGTTTATAGTCATATCAAATAAAGATGCATTAAATAGACAAATCCAACTTGAATTACAATATTATATTTTGTAACATACCAAACAGTGTCATTTCTCTTAATATCTCATTGACAAAATTATTCAACCCCTTGAAGATTATAACTCTTAAGAACAGAATTTGAATAAGGTCTTTTCAATCAGATGTTGAAAACACCTGTAGATGTGATTAGAACCATAACGAGCAACAATTAAACTGATTGAAAAAGACTGTGACGCTCAGCTTCTTGTAGACGGTCAATGGTGTATTTGCAACACGGTGAAGTCCAGGGAGTGGTGAAAGAAGTCAAGAGAGGAGGTAAATTATCTTCATAAGAAAGGATATGGATATAAGGAAATAGCAAAGACATTACACATTCCAAGAGACACAGTTGGGAGCATAATTTGCAAGTTTAAAGCTAAAGGCACAGGGGAAACACTACCTGGGCGCGGTAGAAAGAGGATGCTGTGTGCAACTGCTGTCAGGTATTTGAAGCGTACAGTGGTGAAAAACCCCCGGGTAACAGCTGAGGAACTACAACAGGACATTGCAGAGGAGGGAACGCAGGTTTCGTCCCAGACAATAAGGCGCGCACTACGAGATGAAGGCCTCAGTGCCAGAACTCCCAGGCGCACCCCACTTCTGACTACCAGGCACAAGAAAAATAGACTCCAGTATGCCAAAAATCATCTGGACAAACCCCAAAGGTTTTGGGAAACTGTTCTATGGAGTGATGAGACAAAACTGGAACTCTTTGAGCCTATGAATCAACGTTATGTCTGGAGGAGAAAAAATGAAGCTTACAAAGAGAAGAACACCTTCCCTACTGTTAAGCATGGTGGGGGGTCAATCATGCTCTGGGGCTGTTTCTCTGCCTCAGGTATCGGGAATCTCCAGCGCGTTCAAGGCATTATGAATTCTATTTCCTACCAGGATATTTTCGCTGCAAATGTCATGAAGTCAGTGACGAAGCTGAGGCTTGGGAGACGTTGAACCTTCAAACAGGACAACGATCCCATGCATACCTCCGAATCAACATCAGACTGGTTGCAAAAGAAGGGCTGGAGGACTCTGGAGTGGCCTTCACAGTCGCCAGACCTAAATCCTGCAGAAAAGCTGTGGTGGGACTTGAAGAAGGCAGTTGCAGCACGCAAGCCCAAGAATATGAATGAACTGGAGGCCTTTGCCCAAGAGGAATGGGCTAAAATACCTGTAGATCGTTGCAAGAAGCTTGTGTCCGGTTATGTATCACGTTTGAAGGATGTAAATACTGCCAAAGGGTGTTCTACTACAGTGGATCCCAACCTTTTTTCAGTGAAGTACCCCCTATGAATATTTTTTTTAATTCAAGTACCTCCTAATCAGAGCAAAGCATTTTTGGTTGAAAAAAATATATAAAGAAGTAAAATACAGCACTATATTATCAGTTTCTGATTTATTAATTTGTATAACAGTGCAAAATATTTCTCATTTGCAGTGGTCTTTCTTGAACTTTTTGGAAAAAAAGATATAAAAATAACTAAAAAGTTGTTGAAAAATATACAAGTGATTCAATTATAAATACAAATTTCTACACATAGAAGTCATCATCAACTTAAAGTGCCGTCTTTGGGGATTGAAATAGAGATCCATCTGGATTCATGAACTTCATTCTAAACATTTCTTCACAAAAAAAATAAATCTTTAACATCAATATTTATGGAACATGTCCACAAAAATCTAGCTGCCAACACTGAATATAAACATGTTGCATATTTTTTCAAAGTTTATGAACTTACATTCATGTTTTGTTGAAGTATTATTCAATAAATATATTTATAAAAGATTTTTGAATTGTTGCTATTTTTAGAATATTTAAAAAAAATCTCACGTACCCCTTGGCATACTTTCAAGTACCCCGAGGGGTACGCGTACCCCCATTTGAGAACCACTGTCCTACTAAGTACTAAAGATGCATGTAACTAGGGGGTTGAATAATTTTGTCAATGAGATATTAAGAAAAATGTCCTTTTTTGGTATTTTGTAAAATACAGTGTTACAATTTAAGTTGCAGTTGTCTATTTGACACATCCTTTTTTTTTTTGATATGTCTATAAACAAAATACGGAATAAATGTCCAACTTGCTAAAACACCAAAATTGTGTGGGTGTTGAATAATTTTGATCTCAACTGTATATACACACATTATTATTATTATTTTTTTTTAATGCATTCAAACTCGTAAATAAAAGTCCGCTTACAGCAGAGCCAGTGGGAGGTCCTCCATTCCGCCCACAAAACCCAATTAAAAAAACCATCCAAAAGTGCAAACAAAACTCCATTTACATTTCGTGATTGGAATATTAACCAAGTATTAGTGGTATTGTTATTCTAAGCGCTAACACAGACAAACTATTTATAGCGGCGTGAATAAACATTAAGCTTCATTTGTGCAATTAGCACCATTGGAATACATTTAAGAGCCTGTAATATAGTGCGTGTATTATAAGAAATAATGACTTTGCCACCCTCGGTTTGCTTTTGCCCTCACATGCAAATGCACATTCCAGCATATGCGAGGGAACAAACTGTGCACCTGGGCATGTTGTCGGCACATATCTGATCAATAGTCCAAATGCAGAGTGATGATTAGACCTCATGCTTGCAAGCTGATATGCTCAAACGTCAGACTTGCAAGCTCGGCCCAATTCAAGGTGAAAGCGGAGCCATTGTCCACCCCGAATAAACTCGCATTTAATGTTCTTAATGAAGGCATCAATCATGTGACATGTGTAATAAGTTGTGATTGATGGGACAAGCGGTAGGAAATGGATGGATGGACAAATTATATCATGGTTGCACTGGAAATACTTTGGCTTTAGAGAAGTGCAAGTATTCAATTGGCTGCCTCCCGGCGGGCCCCCCTGACCTCTGACCCTGCTAGTCAGACTCTAAATTCACCACCATGGTGCCAGGACTTTGTATTAACAAGAAGCCTTTTCATCCCGCCACACATGCAGAGTGGACGGAAGGGAGAAAGAACAGCTTATTTGGAGCAGGCCCTTCTTGACATGCAGTTTAACATATCATACTTCATGAACTGGCTTCCTCATGTCAAAAATGTAAGTATGTAAGCAAATTCTGGAACTTGGATGAGTGAATGCCTTGTTGACAGAGCTAAGCCAGTAGAGGGCAGCAAAGTCTAATTAATAATCACTTCCAGGGACAGCTAGTGTTACCACATCTGAGTTATTGTGCAGAAATATGGGGAAACAACTACAAACGTGTACTTCATTCACTAACTGTGTTACAAAAAAGATGAATTAGAATAATACATAATGTTGGATATAGAGAACATACGAACCCTTTATCAAATCACAAATATTGAAATTTAACGATTTGGTGCATTTGCAAACAGCAAAAAATTATGTGTAAAGAAAACTATAATTTGCTACCAAAGAATCTACAAAAATTCTTCTCTAGAAAAGAGGAGAAATATAACCTTAGAAGAAAATCTAATTTAAAACATTTGTATCCTTGTACAACACGTATATGTATGAGGGACGACGTGGCGCAGTGGAAGAGTGGCCGTGCGCAACCCGAGGGTCTTTGGTTCAATCCCCACCTAGTTCCAACCTCGTCACGTCCATTGTGTCCTGAGCAAGACACTTCACCCTTGCTCCTGATGGGTGCTGGTTAGCACCTTGCATGGCAGCTCCCTCCATCAGTGTGTGAATATGTGTGTGGGAATGTGAATATGTGTGTGTGAATGTGAATATGTGTGTGTGAATGTGAATATGTGTGTGTGAATGGGTTAATGTCAAAGCACTTTGAGTACCTTGAAGGTAGAAAAGCGCCATACAAGTACAACCTATTTATCATTTATTTATGTGGAATTAAATTATGGAATGGATTAAGCAAAGAAATCAAACAAAGCACCAATATGATTCAGTTCAAGAGACTGTTCAAACTACAAGTGTTCATTCACAAAGTACACAGAAGACGAATTATGATGAACATCTTGACTTGTCCAGGGTGTACGCCGCCTTCCGTCCGAATGCAGCTGACATAGGCTCCAGCGACCCCCCGCGATCCCGAACGGGACAAGCGGTAGAAAAATGGATGGATGGATCTTGAACCCTTTTTTTTAAATTTTTATTGAGACAAAGATTATTTATGTATTTAATATTTGTTTGCTTACTACGGTATAATATTTATTTATTATTTTTCTTATTCAGTGTTCTGTTACAGAGAACAAGGAAATTGGATAAAATTGCAATGGTATGAAAAGGGGTAGGATTAAATAAACTCAGCTTCTTCCTACTCCTTTTTGGACGTGCTGTAATGAAACAACACAAAATGTGTAATGAATTACGGTACATTTTATCCGTATCGTATGCATGTTTGAAATAAACTGAAACTGAACTGAACTTAATGTTGAAACAATTTTTGCATTTAGCCCACTGAAGGTGTTTGGGCTTGTTCCCACTGGCATGTCTCACAATCATGGCCGTCACTACCGTTGTGTACACCGAGGTCATATCCTCGGTATTTTTTCGAGGTGACAAAGAGAAGATGATACAACTGATTGCCAATTTACTTTGTGTAGCACATCGTGTGCGCTGTACGACATCATGCGGGAGAGCATCCTGTCACAATATACAATCTTCGGTCATACACAGCCCGCTGCAATGCCAATAACGTAACACAATGAAGTGGACTTTTACTTTAAATGTGCTGTCAACATAACATTAACATTAAATCATACTGATTAAACTAACGGTTTCACACGAATGAAATTGATGGGAAATGCTGTCGGTATAGCAATGTTGTTGTGTCAGTCAGGTGGCACTCGCTCTAAATGCATGCAAAACATATGAACACATTTTCCATTTATACATCTGGTGGTTCTGTGGCAGGTGTTATTAGTACCATATTCTTTGGACTAGAAGGCACACTTTCATGTTCTCAAAAATTCGACAGGGCGCCTTAAAGCCCGGTGCGCCAAACGTACGGAATAATGCTGGTTGAGCTTACCGACCTCGAAGCAATTTTATTTGGTACATTGTGTTATGATAAGTGTGGCCAGTAGAAGGCAGTCACACATAAGAGATAAGTGTAGACTGCAATATGATTATGATGACAGTAAACAACACCAACAATGTTCCATTGAAAATAAAGAACATTACACACGGCACTCATCTGTCAATATGTTTTAGTATGACTTTGAAGCCGCACCGCTTGATGGATTGTCGACCCATTACGTCTACCATACTCAGAGATACGAGTATTACTATGGTGTGTGTGTCCAAAGAACGCAAAATGGCACCCATTAGCAGACATATTATCTGGCATTTTGTTTCACAGTATCATGCAAAAAAAACATTTCTTACCTTCTGGTACCTGCTGATGTGTATTTGAGATCTGCATAAGTCCTGAAAATTTGCGCAAGTCTGCCATTGTAGTCTGTGGTGACCCCGTAGTCGGTAAGCTTCTTCCTTTTCACTTTCTTCTTTTTATGGGGCATTCACCCTCTGCTGTTGCCATTTCTAATGTAAAGTACCGTAAAGGTGTAACTTACAGTATATCTCGCTATGGAAGCGCTAAAAACTACCAATGTAGTGGGTTTACATATTTCACCCACAGAACTTTAGTTATTAGAGATTTGCGGTCGGATGGTTTGTCACGTTACACATTTCCGGCGTTGTTGCACTAAAGAGCCATGGATGAGGAGATGCTGCTCCGTTGTTGATTGAAGTAAAGTCTGAACGTCATTAAAACAGTTATCCCCATCTTTTGGCACTTCTTTTACTCTCGTCCTTGCACGCTGCACCTTCTGGTACCTGCTGATGTGTATTTGAGATCTGCATAAGTCCTGAAAATTTGCGCAAGTCTGCCATTGTAATCTGTGCTGACACCGTAGTCGGTAAGCCTCTTCTTTTTCACTTTCTTCTTTTTATGGGGCATTCACCCTCTGCTGTTGCCATTTCTAATATAAAGTACCGTAAAGGTCTAACTTACAGTATATCTCGCTATGGAAGCGCTAAAAACTACCAATGTAGTGGGTTTACATATTTCACCCACGGAACTTTAGTTATTAGAGATTTGCGGTCGGATGGTTTGTCACGGTACACATTTCCGGCGTTGTTGCACTAGTGAGCCATGGATGAGGAGATGCTGCTCTGTTGTTGATTGAAGTAAAGTCTGAACATCATTAAAACAGTTACCTCCATCGTTTGGCACTTCTTTTACTCTCGTCCTTGCACGCTGCACCGCTACAACAAAGATAACGGGGAAAAGATGCTGTCGAAAGAGAGCCACATAAATAAGACGGCCCACAAAACGGGGCATCCTGAAGAGACTGTCAAAAAGCGACTTGAAGATGGTCTGTAAAACATAATCTATGCAACATTTTGACCAAAGAACCACCATTACATGTTATGTACACCACAAGGAAGTGTTTTCAATTTAGAAAAGAATCATAATATGACCCCTTTAATGCGCCTTATTATCCAGTGTGCCTTTTGTATGAACAAAGACCTGAATAGACCCGCTCATTGGCAGTGCGCCTTATAATCTGATGCGCCATATGGTCCAGAAAATACAATTCTTGTTTTCCAAAGCAGAACGTCTTGAATTCGGAACCCGGCCACAGCATAAATTGTGTCACGGTTTTTATTTTTATGTTTTAATGATGTCAAAATTGTGTAGTTGATATTTTATATATTACGATATATAAGTAATACAAGTATTCAAGGGCACCAAGTATATATAAAACAGTATTCATTGACAATTTTTACAACCAAAATCATTTTGTAACAGTCCACTTTTTTATGAAAATGGTGCTGGGATGATTTTAGCCTTTCAAAGCTTTTCTTAGATCACCAGTTTTTGACCTCTGTAATCTTCAAATCCCAGTTATGGCCCTACTCATAATGCATCAAACTAAAATAACTTATTTCAAGTTAGGATTAAAATCTAATTAAACATTTCCCTGTGAGCAAAATATCTGAGGTATATATTCCTAAATAGACCAAACCCCATCCATGTGTGAATGTGGAAGGAATGAATGATGGCTTCTCAGTTCTCACTGCAAATTCTTTGAGTGTGACTACACAAAAAGGGACAAGCAGTATAAAATGGATGGATGGATGGATGGATGTGACGTATGCCAGCTTGTGTAGCTTGGCGGAAGTTAGAGATGCGCGGTTTGCGGTCACAACTGCAGATTCCGCGGATAAACCGGACAAATCGAACTCTCACTTCCTGTAGTCAACGTCACTTCCCTATCTCTCCCGGAAGTCCCGCCCCCCAGCCAAAGTCATTTGCTAACACCCCGTAGCCAGCCGCTACATTATAAATAGTTAAATGTTATGTTGAAGAGGTTCATTTAGCCTACTGACGTGTATTTATAAATGGTTGATTTATATAGGAAAAGGGTGGAATGCCATCTCCGGGTTGGGGAGGAGACACTGCCCCAAGTGGAGGAGTTTAAGTACCTAGGAGTCTTGTTCACGAGTGAGGGAAGAGTGGATCGTGAGATCGACAGGCGGATCGGTGCGGCGTCTTCAGCAATGCGGACGCTGTACCGATCCGTTGTGGTGAAGAAGGAGCTGAGCCGGAAGGCAAAGCTCTCAATTTACCGGTCGATCTACATTCCCATCCTCACCTATGGTCATGAGCTTTGGGTCATGACCGAAAGGATAAGATCACGGGTACAAGCAGCCGAAATGAGTTTCCTCCGCCGTGTGGCGGGGCTCTCCCTTACAGATAGGGTGAGAAGCTCTGCCATCCAGGAGGAACTCAAAGTAAAGCCGCTGCTCCTTCACATCGAGAGGAGCCAAATGAGGTGGTTCGGGCATCTGGTCAGGATGCCACCCGAACGCCTCCCTAGGGAGGTGTTTAGGGCACGTCCAACCGGTAGGAGGCCACGGGGAAGACCCAGGACACGTTGGGAAGACTACGTCTCCCGGCTGGCCTGGGAACGCCTCGGGATCGCCTGGGAACGCCTCGGGATCCCCCGGGAAGAGCTAGACGAAGTGGCTGGGGAAAGGGAAGTCTGGGTTTCCCTGCTTAGGCTGTTGCCCCCGCGACCCGACCTCGGATAAGCGGAAGAAGATGGATGGATGGATGGATGGATGGATTTATATAGGCTAGTAGGTAAAGTGTTGTACCTGACAACTCTTGATGGTACAATCCATATATCACGTCACAGACAACGTCACACTAACATCACGTGACACCTCTGATGAAGGCTGCAGAAGCAAGGTAGCCCAAACTTATCAGGTACAACACTTTACCTTACTAGCCTATAGAAATCAACCATTTATAAATAGTTAAATGTTGTTACCCACATACGAAAAATGAGCAGCACTCTGTGAAACAGTATGTGGGCATACTTTTATTTTGAAATGTCTCGTTTGGTCTGTCGACGGATGTAAGGAAGCTACTTCCGCGTATGGCCAACGAGGTATTTGTCATTTTTTTGGTATTTTACTTGGTAAAATGTTTGATTCACATGCTGTGCATGTTATTATTTTTACGTTTGTAACCTGCTTTATTTATTACAGTTTTCACGGTGAATTTGAAGGGAAAGGAAGCCTTCAAATAAATCAGTTCAAGAAAACCATTGTGTCTGTGCTATTTGGAGGGAGTTACACTTTCTAACCCCACTAATGCCTTGCATCATCTATATTAGATATATAACAACGGGCGGGTGGCGGGCGGGTGTGGCTTCGATGAAATGTTGGTTCGGTGGGTGGCGGGTGGATGACGATTTTGTGATGCGGTTTCGGATCATATAATTGCCTATCCACGCATCTCTAGCGGGAGTGAATGTATAACCTCGCTCCCTGACGCCTTAAGAGTTGCACTGTACAACAAGAAATAAACCCGGGCTTTTGACTTGGTGTTTAGCACTTTCATCTCTCAGTCTACCGACCCGTGTTCGATCCCCGGACGTTGTCAGTGGTGTGGATTCTGGCTGGCTGTGTTGATGTACAGCAAGTAAACCTTATTTCCCAACATCATAATAAACGCACTGGACAATGAGCTTATGTCCCTTAGCTCATTACCTAGCACTGGCTTTTGCTGGGGTGTCCAGGGTCGCTGGTTTGAATTCAGGGCTTGACTCGGTAAACAGACGCTAACTTTAACATACACACACCAGCCAAAAAAGTCCACACAACGATAACAACTTTAAAGAACAAACACATTATTGGTGGAAAAACTAAATTAAACTAATTACGTAATTAACTGCTAAGATCAATAGAAAGCACTAATAACATCTGATTGCTAAAGATTTTATTCCAATTAGCGTAACTGCATGTGTTCATCATCCCGGTAAATTCTATTAGCAGAGAGCGCAGCAGCACAGCAGGTGATTGGGTTATTTCTTGCGTGCAAATGATTTCAAACTAACTCTTTAAATAGTGACATTGATGCCTCATGACTGTGCAAGTCAGACCATGTCACTTTGTTATTTATAGAAAATGGACTTGAGCTGACTGGTGACAGAGGTCAGCACATCATTGTCCCAATAAGTTATCTTGCAAATAAACACACCTAATTGTCTATTTCCCTCACCTTCACTCTGCGCTCACCTGTCCAACGTTGCCATCTGTCCTCTCCCCTGAGGCTTTTAGACATCCTTCCTTCTCCTCTACCATGCCTCTTTCCTATTGGTGACACAGGATATCTGTACTCCGATTCCACCGTCTCATCATGACATCCATTTAAGTGGCAATGGACCCCGGGCCCCCGTTGGTCCGACAACACATTAGCACTCGGACCATTGAGCGCAGACAAGGACCAGCTCTGAATTATTGATAGCAACACAACTAATGAGGAAACCCTATACCTTAACTTTTGTGCTGACAAACACACACACAGCTCACAGCGAGACCTTCACACACCACGGCCGTATTGAGGCATTGGAATATTGATAATTTTCAAAATGGACCATTTTCTGTCTGTCTATTGCACAACAGTTACAAAAATGCCACAGAAAAAAAAAAACAAGGGAATGCAGTAGGGATGGATTGATCAGCGTTTTATTTGGTCGAGTCCGATCATCCATGAGTGAGATCGAACGATACCAATACCGAAACGGATCACATGTATTAGCTGTAAACATTTTCACATTTCTTTATATGCTATTGACAGTTTAACAACATCAACAGAATATTTAAACTAGTTTTTTTATTCTCCTTTTATAACATTCAACTATTGAGCAAAACAAAGTCAGAAGTAAATAAATAAATAAATAAATGGGTTGTACTTGTATAGTGCTTTTCTACCTTCAAAGTACTCAAAGCGCTTTGACACTACTTCCACATTTACCCATTCACACACACATTCACACACTGATGGAGGGAGCTGCCATGCAAGGCGCTAACCAGCACCCATCAGGAGCAAGGGTGAAGTGTCTTGCTCAGGACACAACGGACGTGACAAGGTTGTAACTAGGTGGGGATTGAACCAGGGACCCTCGGGTTGAGCACGGCCACTATTCCACTGCGCCATAGTACATAACAACTAAAAAAGTACTAACCTTTGGTTATGTTTTCGTTAACATAAACAAAAACAACAAAAAAAGATTTTGAGAAAATTTTAAATATCGACCTAATCCGTCAAGTATCTATCATACAGTGATACCAGCCTTAGAAATGACAATGCCAATTTGTGGATCGTACTGCCCCCTTCATGTCGTGTACTGACTGTGACAATACTGACACACCAACAGTTGTTATATTATTTTCTCTCTAAATTCTTAATATTCTACTTTTTAATTTCATCATCTCAGTTGCTTAATTCCTTCTGTAACGCAGTTCCATGAACACTTCTTAAAACTTTACCAAGCACTTATTTATTGTGTTGTTTAAAGCTAGGTTAGCTATTAGCAGACCTGCTTCTGGTTTGCCCTCGGTGTGTAACACGTTCAACCTCGTCCTCCAGTGATACTTGATAATGATACTTGATATAGATACTTGAGATACTAAGAATCACAGTTTATTATTACTAACTTACGGTAGCGGCTTTACACTCTGTTTGGAGATACATAATTATCTGCTAGCTTCTCAACCAGCGGATTACAAATAAACACAATGTCAGCCAGAGGGGGATCATAGTTTGTGATCGGCAATAAAAAGGCAATAATTGGCAATGGCAATCTCGTAGCTTTTTACAAAAATGGCTGATGCTGATCAGTGGCCGATCGATCGTCACATCCCTAGAACGTCACATCCCTAGAACGCAGCTTGAAGAAAGTTGATCAAGATTATTGTTATTTTGCTACCTTTTGATTATGACTGATATGCTCACAATTTGATTTTACGTAAGGTCCAACTAATTCAAAATAGCACCAATTAGCCCCTCCTGCACTGCTTCTAAAAGGAGACATTTTCACACCTTTTTCTTGTTTCGCTGTTCGACAATTGTCCTTGACATGAATAGGAGAAACTGAGTTGAACGACAAAGTTTCTGCAATCTGAAGGCCAAATGGAGTATGTAAGGCTATTCTGTGGTCCGAAGTTTAACATCATGGCTCTCATTTCTTTTGCCCTGTTGCGTTGAAAGCATTTCCTTGTGTAATAGTTGGCACCATATCCCACTTTGCTGGGCTCTGCATGAAAGGCACAGCAGCAAATGTTTTGGGGAAATATGTATTTGCAAATTAAATTGCTACTTTTACACTGAACACTCCCTTAAAAAATGTTTTACTTACTTACCCTTACTTACTACTCTTTTATGCATCAATTTGTGACGACATGCAAGTAGATCACCCTACGACCTCTGCTGGCTTCCCGATGGACTGGATTCTCACATGAACTATTATTGTAAAAATTCAATAATGAAACCATAACAATGCAATTCAATTCTAAAACCAAACCAGACCAAGCAACACTCACAATTGCAATAAACAGAGCAATTCAGTGGCCTAGTGGTTAGAGTGTCCGCCCTGAGATCGGTTGGTTGTGAGTTCAAATCCTGGCCGAGTCATACCAAAGACTATAAAAATGGGACTCATTCCTTTCCTGCTTGGCACTCAGCATCAAGGGTTGGAATTGGGGGTTAAACCACCAAAAATGATTCCCGGGCGCGGCACCGCTGCTGCCCACTGCACCCCTCACCTCCCAGGTGGTGATCAAGGGTGATGGGTCAAATACAGAGACTAATTTCGCCACACCTAGTGTGTGTGTGACAATCATTGGTACTTTAACTTTACCTTTAATTGAGAAGACACAAACACGACACAGAACAAAACAAAAGTAGTAAAACAAAAATGAATATTATCAATATTAGTCATAATTTCAGCATAGCAGTGATTAAACATCCCTCATTGACATTATCATTAGACATTTATAAAAATAAAAAAAAAGAACAATAGTGTCACAGTGGCTTACACTTGCATCACATCTCATAAGCTTGACAACACACTGTGTCCAGTATTTTCACAAAGATAAAATAAGTCATATATTTGGTTCGTTTAATAGTTAAAACAAATTTGAATTATCGCAATCAGTTGATAAAACATTGTCCTTTACAATTATAAAAGCTTTTTACAAAAATCTACTACTCTGCGTGCATATCAGCAGACTGTGGTAGATCCTTCTGAAATGTTTTGAATGAATAGAGAATCCTTTTAAATCGGGAAAAAATCATGTTTGAATCGAAAATTGTCTTGAACTGAAAAAAACAAAAATTTTGAATCGAATTGTGACCCCAAGAATCGATATTGAATTGAATCGTGGGGCACCCAAAGATTCGCAGCCCTAGTAAATGGGTTGTATTTGTATAGCGCTTTTCAACCTTTTTTAAGGAACTCAAAGCACTTTGACATTATTTCAACATTCACCTATTCACACATTCACACACTGATGGGGGGAGCTACCATGCACGACGTTATCCAGAACACATCAGGAGCAAAGGTGAAGTGTCTTGGTCAAGGACACAACGGACGTGACTAGGATGGTAGAAGGTGGGGATTGAACCAGTAACCCTCAGATTGCTGGCAGGACCACTCTCCCAACTTCGCCACACCGTGTGTGTGACTATCAGAGGTACTTTAACTTTAATTTGAAATACAAACTGCAAAAATAAGGCAAGAAAAAGCAGATCACTAGGGTGAAACAAGGCAAAACAAACAGGACATGCAAACTATGGAGCAGGAGTGGAGAATCCTTGTGCAAACCAGAGATAAAAAAAACAAAACAAACAAAGATACAAAGCCATCCACAACAAAGTCTTAGTTATGGCTTGAGAGCTAACCCAGTCTGTTTGCATTGTGCAGCTTATTCTACATTGGCCAAACAAGCTACTTTGTATAATCAACCACATAGAGCAGGTGTTTCCTCCTCGTTGGGTTCTGCGTGGGAAGCTCTACTACCGACTACGCAGTCTGATAGTTTATATATCAATGATGAAATATTAACATTCTAACACATGCCAATACAGCCTTTTTAGTTTACTAAATTACAATTTTAAATTTCCCGCAGAGTTTCTTGTTGAAAACGTCACGGAATGATGACGCGTGTTTGTGACGTTATTAGTTGGAGGGGACATTTTAGCCAAGCACCACTTACGGCTAAAAGTCATCTCTTTTCATCGCGCAATTATACAGTATTTTGGACATCTGTGTTGCTGAATCTTTTGCAATTTGTTCAATTAATAATGGAGACGTCAAATAAGAATGCTGTTGGTGGAAAGCGGTGGATTGCAGCTGCCTTCAGCAACCACAACCCAGCCGGTGTTTCTTTGTTTCTTGTGAAACTTTATCACAGAGCGGTCAAGCGAACATGTTTCTCTACGTCAACCAGCAAGTTTTTGGATGGGAAAATTGTGATATTAAGTCAGCTTTTACCGGACACCTAAGTGGATTACGCAACCTCATCCTGAAGCTCAAAAAAGCAGCTGTGATCTTGGCTCCTCGGCGTCTCTAAAAGACACTGGCATTCACCGCAGCCATCCGACTTTCAGGTATGACTTTATAATCTCACTAAAATATTATTAACACAATAAGCAGATAAGGGATTTTCCAGAATTATCCTAGTAAATGTGTCTAATTACATCTGAAACACTCCCACTGCTGCCGTCTGGAGCCGTCGCCTTTTTTTTTTTTGTGCTTCACTCTAACTTTCCTCATCCACGAATCTTTCATCCTCGCTCAAATTAATGGGGAAATCGTCGCTTTCTCGGTCCGAATTGCTCTGACTGCTGGTGGCTCACATTAGAAACAATGTGAGCATGTGAGGAGCCCTCACACCCGTGACGTCACGCGCACATTGTCTGCTACTTCCGGTACAGGCAAGGCTTTTTTTAATTAGCGACTTTATCGCTGATGTTCTCTACTTAATCCTTTCAGCAAAAATATGGCAATATTGCTAAATGATCAAGTATGACACATAGAATGGACCTGCTATCCCCGTTTAAATAAGAAAATCTCATTTCAGTAGGCCTTTAATACATACTCAAATGTTCACTAGTGTTAAGTTAAGTTAAGTTAAAGTACCGATGAATGTCACATACACACTTGGTGTGATAAATAAATTATGATAAATGGGTTGTACTTGTGGGCTTCACACGGTGGGAGAGGGGTTAGTGCGTCTGCCTCACAATGCGAAGGTCCTGCAGTCCTGGGTTCAAATCCAGGCTCGGGATCTTTCTGTGTGGAGTTTGCATGTTCTCCCCGTGAATGCGTGGGTTCCCTCTGGGTACTCCGGCTTCCTCCCACTTCCAAAGACATGCACCTGGGGATAGGTTGATTGGCAACACTAAATCGGCCCTAGTGTGAATGTTGTCTGTCTATCTGTGTTGGCCCTGCGATGAGGTGACGACTTGTCCAGGGTGAACCCCGCCTTCCGCCCGATTGTAGCTGAGATAGGCGCCAGCGCCCCCACGACCCCAAAAAGGGAATAAGCGGTAGAAACGGATGGACGGATGGATTGTACTTGTAAAGCGCTTTTATACCTTCGAGATACTCAAAGCGCTATGACACTACTTCCACATTTACCCATTCACACACAAATTCACTGCTGCTATGCACGGTGCTAGCCAGAACCAATCAGGAGCAAGGGTGAAGTGTCTTGCTCATGACACAACGGACGGAACGAGGTTGGTACTAGGTAGGAATTGAACCAGAGACCCTCGGGCTGTGGATGGGCTCTCCCACTGCGCCACGGCGTCCCACCGCCGTGTGGTGAAATTTGTCCTCTGCATTTCACCCGTTCCCTTGATCACCCCCTGGGAAGTGAGGGGAAGAGTGGGCAGCAGCGGTGCGGCGCCCGGGAATCATTTATGGTGATTTAACCCCCAATTCCAACCCCTTGATGCTGAGGGCCAAGCAGGGATGTAATGGGTCCCATTTTTTCAAAGTCTTTGGTATGACCCGGCCGGGGTTTCAACTCACAACCTACCGATCTCAGGGCGGACACTCTAACCACTAGGCTACTGAGTAGGTTGTAGTGGATTTTACACTCACTTTTAATCAGTTTGTGGCCACCAAAATTCTGTCAGTGTTTACACACAACAGAGCTGGTGGAGTCAGGAAGCCTTCTTAGTATTCTCTTCATCTCCCGGTGACTCACCGCCTCCGCCTGCGAGTGTAAGTAAGCAAGGCGGTTTGGCGGAGCAACGGCGATGAGCGGTGGGGCTCTTGTGATGACAGAAGAGCGCGCGAGGGAGCATGCAGGACAAGAAGAGGTGCTGTGAACATCACGCAGTGTTTTCTTTATAGCCTCGGGCTCACGTGTCTATATATGCATTTGCGAGTATTCCCGCCCGGGGGGATTAATTTTTCGACAGCTTTGTTAAGCCTTCTTTTAAACGCACAGCTTGGCAGTAGCATCACGCCTGTGTGCTTTTTCAAAAGGTGCCCATTATTTTGGCTTTGGTCTGTAAAACAGAGCAGTGCCCTGTTGTTGGAGTCGAGCTTCTTGGTGCGAAGGAAACTGCTGAGTGGCTCCTCTTCAATTAGTCAGAGCTACTGTGTTGTACAACGTTCCGTTTTCTGGCGCCGTTCTCCCGTGACTTTGCATCCCCCCCAGTCGTCTCTTCTTGTCACTCCACATCTCCTCATCACACTGTCACTTTGCATTCGCCTTCATCTCTGCCCTTCTTTCTCACTGCTTTCTCTGCTGTCGCTTTCTATTTCATCTCTTCCTTTTTGCACACGCCACCACCTCCCTGTGCCTTCTTGCCCGGGAAGGTAACCTTGCCTGAGCAGGTTAAGAGAAAAGGTAGAAGCAAGGGAGGAGGTTAATCCTTTGGTGAGTCCATAGTCACACAAAGTCAAAGTACACATAGAGGAAAGAGGCGGTGGACAAGAATCGCAATAAACAGATGTGACAATCAAACAGCCCAGAGGTGTGTGTGTGTGTGTGTGTGTAGATGATGGGGATTGTGGGAACGGACTGCGAGAAACCATGGTGGGAGGAGATAACGTTCTCAGTCATGCACTTCCTCCCTGCATGATGACAATGTCTGCAGCAGCTCCCATTGGTCGTGGCTGCCACCAATCAGAGTGAAGGCATGCAAGGTGCCTGGAGGTTATACCCACCCCCAAAAAACGAGAGACCCAGCCGTGGAAAAGCGAGTGTGTGCATTGGAAGCATCTTCTCCCGAACCCCCTTACGAAAGGGAAGAAGTTGTTTGTCAGCTCTTTCATTGGAGATCACTGCAATCCCTCCTGGCTACTGAAGAAGAACAGACGAAGACCTAGGCTGTGTAGACTCCACCTCTGATTGGTTACCTCACTTTAGGTTCCTCCTACTGACTCTCCTCTCTCTTGCTCCCCTTTGCAACTAAACCCCTTCATAGTGTATACCTGAACGACAGCTGCAGGAGCACTGGACCCCTCCTCCACACACACAGACACACACACACACACACACACACATACACACCCACACACGTGCTCTTTCCCTCTCATTTTCTCTCTCTCTCACACACACACACACACACACACACACACACACACACACACACACACACACACACACACACACGCGCGCGCACACACACACACGCACACACACACACACACACACACACACACACACACACACACACACAAACACACAGCTTTTCACCTGGAGAGTGCAGGCATGTGCAACAGCAGTTGTCTCTCCCCACATCATCTGAGTTGACTCCTTCTGGATTGTTGAGGACAATTCTGACGTTGGAGTTATTTGTGGAGGGCACCACTTTCAACACACAGCATGATTTTGGGTGAGTTTTTCAGCTTCCTTTTTCTTTTTTTTTTATCACGCACTGAAGATCAATCATGTTGGACTAAATTCTGAGCTTGCCACCGGTCATTAGTAGGATCCTCTGCCTGATGTTCATTCCACATCTGTAAACACGGAGCGGAAGCTTAAACCGCGGTGAGGGCTTGTAATGATCGCACTGGTGTGCCATTAACAGGGCAGGTGTGAGTGATGACAGTGAAGGTCAAAGTGCTTAGAACCCAATTGTATGATTATTATTGGGTGTTTTTGGTCACGTGACCAAGTTCACAAGTCACGGAGGAGCTGGCGAAG
Source organism: Nerophis ophidion (assembly GCF_033978795.1). NCBI lineage: Eukaryota > Metazoa > Chordata > Actinopteri > Syngnathiformes > Syngnathidae > Nerophis > Nerophis ophidion. The sequence continues at coordinate 31,920,433 of NC_084616.1, read as the reverse complement.
CTCTGCTAACTTAACTGCATGAGCTGATTATATACACCAACGATTTAAAGGATTGCATCTTCTTCGCGTTGGGAGTCTGTACAAACGGTTACAAGTTCTGGAATATTGCTACACTGCAGTATCTAATTTTTACGAAGTTAATTGGTACTTAACTCAAAACACATTACCTATTGAAATGAACTGAAATCAATTTAATTGGACAGCAGACCTTTAAAGTCAAAGTTAAAACAAGGTAAAGTACCAATGATAGTCACACACACACTAGGTTACTTTCTGCGTTTGACCCGTACCCTTGTTCCACCCCCTGGGAGGTGAGGGGAGCAATGAGCAGCAGTGGTAGCCGCGCTCGGGTATCATTTTGGTGATTCAACCCCCAATTCCAACCCTTGATGCTGAGTGCCAAGCAGGAAGGTAGTGGGTCCCATTTTTATAGTCTTTGGTATGACCCAGCCGGGGATTGATTAACATGTAACATGCCTTTAAAGACAAAACTACTAACTTTTACATGAGAAATATTGTATAAAAACAATACAGTAGAATGCACAACTAACAACTGCAGTAGTTTTATGAAGTAATGTAATAATGATGCACACCAATTACCTTAGAGAGAGGACTTATTTATCGCCTTCGAGCTGCTTGGCGTCAAAGATACTATTAGCAGCTTATACATATTTTCATCGATAAATCTCGGCTGTTTAGATAGTTTATCAACATTCTTGGCTTGCGTCAGATGGTGCAGTGGTACCCTCGGATTGCTTCACGCTCGGTAACGTTTTTGAAGATTTCTTTATTTAATTCAAGAAATTCTACCCACTTCTTCTTTTCAGCACTGTTCTTCTCTCTAACTTTATTTCTCACCATGCCTGGAAAAACAAAGTAGTGTCCATCTAAACCTATAACCTATTATTAAGGGTGCTTTGGTCAGATTTTTGAGGGTTCTCTGTATCATTTGCTACACCAACTAATGGTATGGATGCTTGTAACTCAAATTTTTGCCTGCAACTTAAACAATAACAATTAGTGGAGAACCAGTTCATATCTCAAAATACTCCTAAACTCTTTTTTTTTATTTTTTTTTATTTTGTCTATCATTCACAATCCTTATGTGAGATAAGCATACATAGGTTTGTCTTTTTTCTATGCATTCTAACTCGCAAATAAATGCGATCAAAAGTCAGCTAACAATGGAGGTAATGGGATTTGTTCTTTTTTGCCTATAAAGCCCTAGCAAACATCCAAAAACCTCTGTTCTATAAACATGCCTTAAGTATATATGTAATGTAGTAACAGGGACATTCATAATACAATTTAATCTTTATGTATTTCTGTCATTCTAAGTAAACAGTAGCACATTAATTTCACACATCTGCGATAAGGTGGCGACTTGTCCAGGGTGTACACCGCCTTCCGCCCGATTGTAGCTGAGATAGGCACCAGCGCCCCCCGTGACCCCAAAGGAAATAAGCAGTTGAAAATGGATGGATGGATGGACATTTCACACATCACAAAGGTCATTATTTTCTTCAACAACTACTGCTGATTACGGCAGACTTTTTGAGCGCAAACGACTACTTTGGGCAAAATGATGATCCAGAACCATATGTTTTTTGAGCCTGATTATACAGAGGATGATCTACACATTTTAGAAGCTGAGTAATAAACAGATCTACCAAGGAGTACTATTGCTAAATGTTGAACAAGAAATACAAACTGCTAACATAATAAAACAATCACTTACTGTACAATGTCTGCTCTCCCTGGGAGAGGGAAGAATTAATCACAATCCTGAAACAGGTAAAAATAGTAAAAGTCAAAGTTGACCGACTTCTCGGTTTATGGCAACAACGTTCTTCTATACTTGTGAGAGACATGTTTTGTAATCTAGAATTACCTTTCACCAGCTCAGAGGCGATGCAGCAACTCACTGGCTCAGTATGTCAACAGCTGCTAGGGTAGTTACCTCTTCGTTGTCACGGCGTCGCTAAAAGTCGTTTCCCGGTGTTAGCGCTTATAATAACAGAATTGCTAATACCTGATTAATAGTCAGGTTACAACATTAAAATGGAGCTTTGTTGGCGGTTTTTGTATGTTTTTTAGGAGGGCTTTGTGGGAGAAATAAATGACTGTAATTAGCTACATTGTTAGCCACCTTGTACTTGGTGTATATTACAAATTATAATGCATAAAAAAAGAAAGACACATGTGTTCTTGTCCTACATAGGGATTGTGAATGATGAACAAAAAAAAAAAAGTGAAGTTGCACCTTAAGTTTGGTCACTCTTTAGTTAAAGTGACAATGTGTAGTAATAATTTTTGCAATATTCAGGTATCGCATCTATAAATACAAAGTCCACAAAGAAAAAATAAAGAATGTCCATTTAAATGAATGAATGGATCTCACACATATCACACAAACAAACACCGTAAGCAACTTTTCATCCCAGTTTTGCAAGCTTTATAGATGAAACCAGTGGTAATAATGTCACTCTATCACCAATAACTTATCACACATCCAATTAGATTCCTCTGATGTCCTCACTATGCTACTCACAGCCATTGAGGGTCCTATTTACCTTGCAATTACAGTATATGATCTGATGCATTAACCTTATATATTGCTGCATTATTTCCTTCATTTCATGACATTTTGTCCTGGCAAAACTTCTGAATATGAAACGACACTGATAAATTCACATTTTATTCAGCTGCCTGTGGCACAGTGTAGCAGTTAGGTTTTTTTTTGCAGTCCTGCTGTGTTCTGAATCAGCCAGCACTTTCTTATTTAGTATTCTAGTCTCATAGTGGCCATGTCAGAGAGAGGGATCCAGTGTGCTCTACATAGCTGGCTTGTGCGTTCACACAGAGGATGGGATCCTGCCACTGTAAGTCCAAATGACCGATCATGCATGCGCGCCTGTGTATTTGGAAGCTAGAAAAGGACATGTTTATGCATTTAACTAGCGATGCAGTTGCCCATCCGCATCCGCAAACATACTAATGTGTGTACGGTTGTGTCGGGGAGTCTGTGTGTATTAATTGTGTTGCTGCGTGCATTGCTGGAGACGCCACTTTGTGTTAACGCATGCCTAGACTGATTCAAGCCCTGCTCCTGTGCTCTCAGGGCAAGCGTGTTTTTCAAGCAGGCGCCTGTAATGATTATGGAGACAACATGTGGGTCTTAATGCAAGTTTTAGTTTTGTCTTGTTTGTTTATCTTGTCGAGTTTACACATTATTAATGTTGTCAAATTAACCTCAAATCACTCCTTTCAACGCTCAGAAAGCAATGCAATAAATTAAGAAATAAGACAAACAACCTGACTAAATCCTTAAAAAAAATTATATCAACGACAAAATAGAGGAAAACACAAATAAGCCACGTGAGCTCTGGAAAATTTTTAACAACCAGCTTCCTGGATGCAGCCAGAAACTTAAAACCAGACTCACCAACATCAACATCAAGGATGGTGACTCCCTCATTACAGACAAAATGGAGGTAGCAAGCAGACTTAACACCTTTTTCACCAGCATAGCCACAACTCTCGTTAACAAGCTGTCCCATCACTCTGGTCGTTGTGGTGTAGAAAACATTAAAGCCTTCTACAGAAAGCTAGGAGTAAACAACAACGATTTCAAATTAGAAATGGTCTCAGCTAACGAGATGCTTGATAAATTGAGCGCGCTCCACCCAAACAAGGCCACCGGCCTTGACAATATCCCCTCCAGTTTCCTCCTGGACTCTGCCACCACCATTGCCCCAATAATCACACATATAATAAACCTCTCAATCAAACAAGGCCAAGTACTCAAGGATTTCAAGATAGCAAGAGTAACCCCCTTTATGAAAAAGGAAGCAAATTAGAACCTGGTAACTACCGACCTGTTTCTATTCTCAGTTCCATTTTGAAAGTAATGGAAAAAATAGTTTATGAACAGGTGGACAGATGCCTTACTACTAATGTACACATTCCAATCCGGCTTCAGAACTAACCACTCCACTGACAGATGCCTTCTCTATCTGACAGACCACATCAAACATGAGGTGGACGCGGGCAAATACTGCGGCATGGTCATGCTGGACATTCAGAAGGCCTTTAACACCGTTAACCACGCTATACTGTTGGATAAGCTCAGAGCAATCTGATCCGATAAAACCTCATCGATCTCGATACAATCTTACTTGGAGGGGAGGAAACAGGTGGTAGAGGTGAACTGCACTGTGTCCCCTCCCCTCTCAGTAAGCTGTGGAGTCCGAGTCCCCCAAGGCAGTATACTAGGACCTTTACTGTTCCTAATATACGTAAATGACATGCCATCAGCATGCCACTGTGAATTGTTCCTGTTTGCGGATGACTCGGCCCTGCTGGTATCCGGCAAGGACAAGTCACAGGTGGAACAAATCCTCAATGCTGATCTCCTTAATATTTTCACCTGGTTCGCTGACAACAAGCTATCCATACACTTAAGTAAAACGGAATCCATCCGATTTGGGTCCCATATCAACCTTAAGAAAGTCAGTGACTTCACTATAAAAGTGGGTGACATTGTTATCACCTGGAAAGATGAGATCAACTTCCTAAGTTCCATTCTAGAGGATAATCTTTCCTGTGATAAAATGGCAACCAAGGTAATCAAAAAGGTCAACCAAAGAACGAGATTCCTCTACAGAATCTCATCTCTGGTCAACAATCTCATTCAACCCTTTTTCGATTACGCTTGCACCTCCTGGTACCCCAGCACCTTCAAAACCCTCAAATTTAGACTCCAAACATCCCAGAACAAGCTAGTCCGGTTACTTTTAGACCTACACCCCAGATAAAACCTCACTCCAACCCACTTCTCCAAAGTGAGCTGGCTCAGGGTGGAGGACAGAGTAAAACAACTTGCACTGAGCCAGTCTAATCCGCTACACCTCCCTGATACCGAAGTACATGTCAAACGACTTCCTTAACGTAAATGACCGCCATAACCACAACACCAGGGGGAGCTCCACAAACCACGTTAAACCCAGATTCCGATCTAACAAAGGTCTTAACTCAGTCTCTTTCTATGCCACATCAATGTGGAATGCACTCCCAACAGGTGTAAAAGTAAGTGCATCTCTATATTTCTTCAAAACCGCTCTAAAACAACACCTCCAGGCAACATCAACCCTTTACTAATACCCTCACCCCTTCACATCCCATCTCCCCGGATTGTAAATAACCTAAAGTAAATAATCAAATGTACTTCTAATGTATATACTTGTTCTTATGCTATCTGAACTCACTATGTTCTCTGCTCGCTGTACATATCCTACCAAGTCAGACCTACACTGTTTCAATGTCCATTTCTCTGTTGATGCAATTGTTGATGACTGAAGTACTGATATCAACCAAAGCTCCTCATTCCACCCCCCCGATTGTAAATAATGTAAATAATTCAATGTGTATATTATGATGATTAACTTGTGTGATGACCGTGTTTTGCTGATAGTATATATTTGTACCATGAATTGATTAACGTGGACCCCGACTTAAACAAGTTGAAAAACTTACTGGGGTGTTACCATTTAGTGGTCAATTGTACGGAATATGTATTGAACTGTGCAATCTACTAATAAATCAATCAATCAATCAATCAATCAATCAATCAATCAATCAATCAATCAATCAATCAATCAGTCTGAAGCTGGTCAAAGGTGACTATTCAACAATAGGACAATTAGTCTTGGTCAGGTTGTAGCAGGGAGCAGCTCCTGCAAATGATATTTGTGTTATTAAAGCTGAGCTGCAACCGTGACAACAACTCAATCAGCATAGAGACGCCGAATGAAGAGGCAAAAGAAAAACACATAATGATGTCTAACTTTAGAGGGATTCATGTTTAGCTCACTGCCTGCACCTTTGTTGGGTTGTTTGACTCACACCAAATCAATCTTTTTTTTATCGCATTTAATGGTCTCTGGATTCTTCGACTTTAACACTCGCCAAAAATGTTCTCTTAATAAGCTGCCATTCAGATATGTATCTACCTTACGTTTCTTCCTGGACTGCATGATTTCCCCAGTCGGAAATTCTGCTGCGTTTACATGATGATGTGTGTCTGTTGAGCAATTTGACATTTGTTTCTTTCATCCTCTGAAAAGGCTAATGTCATTCCAATGACCTTTGCAATACTGACACGGGCTATCATCATATTCAGTGCACTGATATGGATCTGTAAATGTTGGATGGACATTTGTCTGACGTGTGGAAAAAAAACAATGTTCAGATTAAAATATGTGTGTAATGTGAATTTGTGTGCTGACTGTCTGCATGTGTGTCGCTACATCCGATGTTCACCTGCAAATATTGTGGTTGGATGTCAAGTTAGAACTAACATAGCTTTGTAAGGGCATAGTCCTGTGTGCAGGTGGATATACAAACCCCGTTTCCATATGAGTTGGGAAATTGTGTTAGATGTAAATATAAACGGAATACAATAATTTGCAAATCCTTTTCAACCATATTCAGTTGAATATGCTTCAAAGACAACATATTCGATGTTCAAACTGATAAACATTGTTTTTTTTGCAAATAATCATTAACTTTAGAATTTGATGCCAGCAACACGCGACAAAGAAGTTGGGAGAGGTGGCAATAAATACTGATAAAGTTAAGGAATGCTCATCAAACACTTATTTGGAACATCCCACAGGTGTGCAGGCTAATTGGGAACAGGTGGGTGCCATGATTGGGTATAAAAACAGCTTCCCAAAAAATGCTCAGTCTTTCACAAGAAAGGATGGGGCGAGGTACACCCCTTTGTCCACAACTGCGTGAGTAAATATTCAAATTTAAGAACAACGTTTCTCAAAGTGCAATTACAAGAAATGTAGGGATTTCCACATCTACGGTCCATAATATCATCAAAAAGTTCAAAATATCTGGAGAAATCCCTCCACGTAAGCGGCATGGCCGGAAACCAACATTGAATGACTGTGACCTTCGATCCGGATCTCTAAAGGACATCACCACATGGGCTCAGGAACACTTCAGAAAACCACTGTCACTAAATACAGTTCGTCACTACATCTGTAAGTGCAAGTTTTTTGTTCTACTATGAAAAGCGAAAGCCATTTATCAAAAACATCCAGAAACGCCGCCTGCTTCTTTGGGCCAAAGATCATCTAAGATGGACTGATGCAAAGTGGAAAAGTATACAGTCGTCTGACGAGTCCCCATTTCAAATTGTTTTTGGAAATATTTGACATTGTGTCATCCAGACCAAAGGGGAAGCGAACCATCCAGACTCTTATCAACGTAAAGTTCAAAAGCCAGCATCTGTGATGGTATGGGGATGCATTAGTGCCCAAGACATGGGTAATTTACACATCTGTGAAGGCACCATTAAGGCTGAAAGGTACATACAGGTTTTGGAACAACAATTGCTGCCATCTAAGCGCCGTCTTTTTCATGGACGCCCCTGCTTATTTCAGCAAGAAAATTCCAAGCCACATTCAGCACGTGTTACAACAGCGTGGCTTCGTAAAAACAGAGTGTGGGTACTTTCCTGGCCCGCCTGCAGTCCAGACCTGTATCCCATCGAAAATGTGTGGCGCATTATGAAGCGTGAAATACGACAGCGGAGACCCCAGACTGTTGAACGACTGAAGCTCTACAAAAAACAGGAATGGGAAATAATTCCTTTTTCAAAGCTTCAACACTTCGTTTCCTCAGTTACCAAACGTTTATTGAGTGTTTTTAAAAGAAAAGGTGATGTAACACAGTGGTGACCATGCTCTTTCCAAACTACTTGGCACGTGTTGCAGCCATGAAGTTCTAAGTTAATTATTATTTGAAAAGAAAAATAAAAGTTTATGAGTTTGAACATCAAATATGTTGTCTTTGTTGTGCATTCAATTGAATATGGGTTGAAAAGGATGTGCAAATCCTTGTATTCCGTTTATATTGAAATCCAGCACAATTTCCCAACTCATATGGAAACGGGGTTTGTAGTTGAGTGCTCTGATGGCGATGAAAAATGCAGTAGTTCCTCAATTTACGAGCTTAATTGGTTCTGTGATGGAGCTTTTAAATCAAACCACTTGTACCTCAAATCAACATCTCCCACTGAAATAAACAGAAATCCATTAAATTGCCGCTTGCTCTCCACCTCCAAAACAGTGCAATTTTAACATGTAACATGCTTTTGTTTAAAAGGAAAAACAAACTTCTTCTAGATGTGTTACACAGCTCGAAAAAATGGGCCAACTTTTTCATTGTGCGACACATTTATTTTTCTTGATGAAATTGCAAAACAATTAAAACAGACTGATGACATTGCTTTTCTCATATCACATATTCACAGGACTTCTTCTCAAAATACAATGTCTAGAGTTAAACAATTTTAAACAAAAAATATATACAAACACATTTTTGTTTGCTGATTTTATCTACCTTCAAATCATGTTTTTAATCACTGTTTAATAAACTATGTGTTGTATGTATCTCTTATGTCATTTTACCATTACTTGTACTCAACCTTACTGTCCTGAATTTTTATATATTTATTTTTATTATTAAAGTAGTGGTAGGCTTTCACACATATCTGGTGTGCTTATGATCCATACGACACTCAACACTCGTTTGGCATGTCCTTGTAACATAAATGCCAGTTAACACCCTATTTTCCAGTATCTCTGAGGATTTATGTCATGAACTGGCTCTTAAACTAAAGTTAACTGTATTTTGCTTCGTCACCGTGGTTACCGTTGGACTGCCACCTTAGAAGATAACCCTGAATGTGACCCGTTTTTAACTCATAAACGTAAGAAAACAGACTTTAGCTTAACATTGCTTACTCTAAAAAGTACAGAAGAAACTTTACTACTGCGAACCAGCTTACCTGCAAAACACCTAAAACAGCGTTACAACCGGCGCTTGAAGCCTCTGCTTTTCTCATATCACGTACTGACTTCTTCTACAGCGCCAGCTACTAATACCAAAGGCACCAAGCACCCTCTGCTAGTGTAACTAAATATTGCATGCTGCATTGAAAAACATAGCAAACCTTTGAGCCTATAAACCATGGGTCACCAACGCAGTGCCCGCGGGCACCAGGTAGCCCGTAAGGACCAGATGAGTAGCCCACTGGCCTGTTCTAAAAATAGCTCAAATAGCAGCACTTACCAGTTAGCTGCCTCTATTTTTTTTAATTGTATTTATTTACTAGCAAGCTGGTCTCGCTTTGCTCGACATTTTTAATTCTAAGAGAAACAAAACTCAAATAGAATTTGAAAATCCAAGAAAATATTTTAAAGACCTGGTCTTCACTTGTATAAATAAATTCATTTATATTTTTACTTTGCTTCTTATAACTTTCAGAAAGACAATTTTAGAGAAAAAATACAACCTTAAAAATGATAGTAGGATTTTTAAACACATATACCTTTTTACATTTTAAATTCCTTCCTCTTCTTTCCTGGCATTTTAAATCAATGTTCAAGTACATCCATCCATCCATTTCTACCGCTTATTCCCTTTCGAGGTCACGGGGGGCGCTGGCGCCTATCATTTATTTTTTTATTGTAAAGTATGATAAATACATTTTAATTTAGTTCTTCATTTTAGCTTCTGTTTTTTCGACGAAGAATATTTGTGAAATATTTCTTCAAACTTGTTATGATTAAAATTCCAAAAAATTATTCTGGCAAATCTAGAAAATCTTTAGAATCAAATTTAAATCTTATTTCAAAGTTTTTTTAATTTCTTTTAAAATTTTTGTTCTGGAAAATCTCGAAGAAATAATGATTGGTCTTTGTTACAAATATAGCTTGGTCCAATTTGTTATATATTCCAACAAAGTGTAGATCGGATTTTAACCTATTTAAAACATTTCATCAAAGTTCTAAAATTAATCTTAATCAGTAAAAATTATTAATGATGTTCCATGAATTCTTTTTAAATTTTTTTCAAAAGGATTCAAATTAGCTAGTTTTTCTCTTCTTTTTTTCGGTTGAATTTTGAATTTTAAAGAGTCGAAATTGAAGATATGTGTCAAAATTAAATTTTCATTTCTTTTCCTGTTTTCTCCTCTTTTAAACCGTTCAATTTAAGTGTTTTTTTTTCATAATATATTCACTACGAAAACCTTCCATAAAAGGAAGAAAAATGTACCACAGAATGACAGACAGAAATACCCTTTTATATATATATATATATATATATATATATATATATATATATATATATATATATATATAGATTTATTTATATAAATCTATATATATATATGTATATATATATAGATTTATTTATTGAAGGTAAATTGAGCAAATTGGTTATTTCTGTCAATTTATTTAAGTATGTATCAAACTGGTAGCCCTTCGCATTAATCAGTACCCGAGAAGTAGCTCTTGGTTTCAAAAACGTTGGTGACCCCTGCTATAAACAGTATTTAAATCGAGTTTTCTGACCTTAAAGAGTTTTATTTTCCATCGATACATCCACTATAAACTGTTTTTAACTTTTAACGTTTTTAACTGTTTTTAACTTTTTAAACTGCTTTTTAATCTAACAAATTGTTCTTAGGGTAATTTGTATTTGCTATTTCAATGTGTTTTTTACTTATGTTTTAAATGTTATGTTTTTTAGTCTGTCCTTGGGCTCTATTTCTTTGTGGTGTACAACCCTTTGTTCTTCAACTGTGGTTATGTTTAAAGGGCTTTATAAATAAAGTTGGTATAGTATGGTATGGTATTTTCTACCACATGTCCCTTAATCAAAGTACATCACTTAGTGCTACAGATACATTAAAAAAATAACAATACAATACAATGTACTTGTAACAACATGGTAGTTTTATAAAGTAATGTTATGATATTTTACAGCGTTTACCTTGGAGAGTGGGCTTCTACGGTATATATATTCATATGTATGCACATGTATGTGTGTGGATATATATATACATATATATAGATACATCTCTTATTTTCCATCATTTTTTTACTATTTATATTACCAAATTGTATATGGCTTAGGAGATCTGCTCCAATATCGTTGTTCTTTGAACCTGTTCACTGCAATAATGACAATAAAAACTCTATTCTATTCCATTCTATTCTCTCCTTTCAGCTCCTTCTCAGTCAAACACACTCGCAGCAGTTTTTTTCGTATTTTCTTTGATAAATATCCACCAATTAGGCATTGGACCCATTCTGCTTCAGTATGGCCCAATCTGGCTGTGATACGCTAGTATTGCTTCGCCAAATCCGCGACACACTGTCATGTTTTTGATAATTCATTCATCTGACACATACACTTTCTTCCTTTCCATCATCAATAGCTCCAAGCTATTGCTTGCGAATAAGACCAGATGTTTATTCAGTAGATTTTGCGGGGTTCACTGAGACTAATGGCAGGAACGCTTGTAACCCAAAGTTTTGCTTGCATTTTAAAGTGGAACAAGTCCAGCTACACTATCTAACATTGTCTCCACTTCAGGTTCCTAATCTACTACTCTAAGGGCCTAATTTGCATGTACTAAAGTTTGTGCAAACTTGATACCACAAGCAAAGCTGATCTACTAAATGCGTGCAAAGTGGATTGCGTCTGGTACGTCAGCAGAAAAAGGTGTGCAATCGATTTTATTAATATGCAAAATATGTGCTGATCATCAAAACGACCACAATACCGGGAAAATAAAATAGAAATGTAATTATTTAGCACGCGCAATTTTTTCAATTAGTTTTTGTCATTGCACGTTAAAAACAATGACTGTGGTTCATCAACACTCATCATGGTTTTGCTAGCACTAATTTGTGTTTTATTTAGCATGTGTCAGAAGGACGCGGAAACTGACAGTTCCACACACGGCTGAATGGTAAGTGCTTCTGCTGCACAGCCAGGCAATGGACAGATGAAAATCGTCCGCCCTACACATATTTGGACGGTCAGAAATAGAAAATATTTGACTAATCGTCTATTTAGTGATTACCTTTTATAACTCTATTGCTGCTGAGTGATTTAAATGGCTGATTAAAAAAAAATCTATTAATGCGTTTTGGTGTCTGCTGGCTTTTTATTTTTATTTTAATGTCGTTTTTTTTATTTTATTTAAGACCTATTTATTATAATATACCTCCCACATAAAATACGTCTTTCATTGTGCATTTATGTATTTGTTTTAGTGCAGCTTTGTGCACATAATTAAGTGTCAGTGTGCATATGTTTGTGTTGTCTAAATTCTGATTCATAAAAAGTGTATGCGATTATAGATGTGTGCTGCTGTTTCAGCACATCGCACACAGGTATGATATATGTATATATATATGTATATATATATACATATATATATAAATATATATATATATATATATATATATGTATATATATATATATATATATATATATATATATATACATATATATATATATATATATATATATATATATATATATATATATATATATATATATATATATATATATATATATACACACAGTATATATATGATAACATGAATGTGCATAAAATAATTGTCTCCATGGTATGCATGAAAAATCCTCATTTAAATAAGGCCCTCTGCAGCACTTTTCCATTGCACAGTGTTAGTAGATCTACAACACACACGCTCATATTACACACATATCAATTTTTGCTCATGCTGTCCGGTGCATTGTATTTTTAAATCTTCGTAAATCAGGCCAATCGTATGTTAAAGAAAGAAGACGACATGGCACCTTACATGCATAGGCGCTGATGCCGTGGGTGCTTTGGGGCCGAGCACCCACGTGGGACTGATGGCAACTTTTAATCTTTAAAATAATTTTAGAAAAATCAATCTTGGTGTTGTTAAATATGTGGCAGTTTATTCCCTCCATCCATTTTCTACCGCTTATTATTCAGTTTTAGAAAATTGAAAAGTCACAAATCATACAGTCTTTAATGATCTAATCCTAATCAAGATTTCATTGTTCCCTGTGATGAGGGGGCGACTTGTCAAGGGTGTATCCCGCCTTCCGCCTGATTGTAGCTCAGATAGGCACCAGCGCCCCCTGCGCCCTCAAAAGGGAATAAGCGGTAGAAAATGGATGAATGGAAGATTTCATTGTACCCAATGATGAACTAATGAAAAATGTATCTTAACATTGAACACTCATGAATGAAGTTCATACTTCCTCAACAGCCATACATGTCACACTAAGATAAATAATTAATTTTCTACCATTTGTCCTTAATAATTTTGACACATTAATAGAATGTAAAATGACACAATATGTTACTGCATATGTCAGCAGCAAAATTAGGCGCCTTTGTTTGTTTACTTACTACTAAAAGACAATGTTCACTATTTTATTTATGGACTAAATTGCAATAAAAACATATGTTTAATGTACCCTGAGATTAAAAAAAATAAAATAAAGCTAATAATTACATTTTTTGTGGTCCCCTTTATTTAGAAAAGTACTGAAATACTTTTGGTAGCGGTACAAAAATATTGGTATCGGGACAACAGTAATACACACACACCGAGCACCCACTGGCAGAAATGTAAATCGGCGCCTATGCACATGTAGTACTGTATCTTCTCTAGTGAGTATGGCCAAAATGCATGACATCAATGCTTCTGTCTGCAGCCAGATGCGTACAGGGAAACTATTTATCCTTTTTATGTAGGACATACTGTATCGCTTCTAATCCGACCCCAAATGTGCATGATGGTTGTTTGACAAGCAAGAAACATTCCTGCCCCACGATCTGCTTTGTTAACTTCATCTGAACATTTTTCTTATGAGTGGTGTAGCCTGAGTCACCCCCTATTCATTTTTGAGTGTTTTATGTTACATTAGGCTGCCCTTCTGAGTCACACCTCACCTCCTTAGCTCAGGGCCATGCAGGTTGTCTGTCTCTTTGTCTTTGTATTTGTGTGCGCACTACGGGCCTCATCTATCTTCATAAAACTTCACTCTATGTTGATCTGTCTGCATAGCTAACGCTCATTCTATTCACTCACTCACTTCCCCATCCACACTCACCTGGCTTCTGGAGGTCATCTCCAAGTCCCACAGGAGTAAATATGTTCTTTGAGCGGATCAGCCCTTCTTTCCCATTTTCTCCATGGCTGCCCCGCTCTCTGGGTTTACGTAAAAGTGACACAGCAATTAAAAAGCCTTAGAGCAGGGATGTCCAAACTTTTTTACTTGGGGGTCGCATTGGGCTAAAATTAAAAAAGAAAATAAGATATACAGCCTATACATATACAGTCGAGATCAAATGTTTACATACACTTGTAAAGAACATAACAGCTCAATTTGTGTGTCTGACATCACATGGACAAAGCTAAGACCTTCTGGAAGAAGAAACAAAAATTGAGCTATTTGGCCACAATACCCAGCAATATGTTTGGAGGAGAAAAGGTGAGGCCTTTCATCCCAGGAACACCAAACCTACTGTCAAGCATGGTGGTCGTAATATTATGCTCTGGGCCTGTTTTGCTGCCAATAGAACTGGTGCTTTACAGAGAGTAAATAGGACAATGAAAATGTTATGATCCGCTTCCCGGATCATATATGGTTTTGGGTTTTGAGTCTTTTGCGTTTCTTGTTTATTGTTTGACTCTTCCGATTCTTAGTTTGTGCACTTCCTTGTTTGTTGTTGTTACCATGGTTTCTGATTTGTCCCACCTGCCTTGGTTAGTACACCTGCTTTTCATTAGAGACTTTATTTATCCGGCCTGTTTCATTTACTCGTCCTGGTCTCGTCAAGTTTTGCTACACGCTATCGATGACTTCGTGGACTCCCCTCTATGGTAAACAAACTGTTTTGGACTTGCTAGTTTTCTCGTTTAGCTCACTGTTTTTCCTAGCTCACACGCTAGCTCCTTGTTTTGCCAGTTTGTGCCTTGAGCAAGTGTTCTGTTTTGTTTCCCTAGCTCACACGCTAGTAACTCTTTGTTTGTCTTTTTGCCTTAGCATCAGTGTTTTTGTTCTGAGCCATTTTGAGTTTTAATAAATCATTATTTCATACCTGTACGCCGTGTCCGAGCCCGATCTGCATCTTGAAAGAAGCACCATTCGCATCACGATGCCATGAAGACATCATAGAAAAAGGAGAATTACCTCCAAATTCTTCAGGACAACCTAAAATTATCAGCCCGGATGTTGGGTCTTGGGCGCAGTTGGGTGTTCCAACAGGACAATGACCCCAAACACACGTCAAAAGTGGTAAAGGAATGGCTAAATCCAGTGACGTGCAGCCCCGCCTCACCTGCCATCATGGAAAGAAAAAAAATGTAAAAAGAAAACATATTAATTAAATTGTTAAGGAAGGCGGTTAAAGAACTTTTAATATATTTACCGTTTGTTATTTAACTTCACTAGTTTTATATTATTTTTTATTCAAAATCACTGAATTTTCACATTTGCCGTTCAAATACTGAGAAAAGACTTGCGGTGAGTCAGCAGCCAGTTGAGCCTCCCCATGGATTGCGCAATGACTCGGCTAACTGCTGTCTGCTGTGCAGTGAGACCGTATAGCTATATGAATTATATTATACATTTCCATAGTTTAGTTAGCTGAGGTATGTAATGTACAGTGTATTTTGTCAACAACTGTATGTGTGCAAATTATTTCTTGTGCTGGGCAATCATAAAACGCTTGCTAAGACGCACTGTGTGAGGCACCTGTTCTCCCGCCTACTGGTGGTAGAGGGCGCTAGTGATCCTAGGGATCATTCTTGCGACAACTCGGCTGCAGAAGAAGTGACAACAAGCAGCAAGAGTGAGCAGCATGTGTTTATTTTTTCCTCTCCTCTGGACTTTTAACACGGATGAGTACATATCTAAAATAAAACAGTTTTCTAAACTGGACTTTCAATCGAAGCAGGAGGTAATATTTAAAGGAAGACCAACGCCGGAGCTAAATGGTTTGCTTCAGACAGTGATTTTCATCAAGACAGAGATACTTTTAAAACTGACGAAAGATAAGGAAGACTTCTATAAACAAGTTATCGATGTTTTTGTTCAGAAGGAGTGGCGCATTGACTTCGTGTAAAGAATGGTAGTATGATATTTTAAACATAACCCGTTAACTTCTGCCAATCAAATGGTGAATAATATACTCTTTAGGGTTCATATGTTTGTAAATCTGACTGTGGTGAAGTCAGTGCCTCACCAGCCATGAACCTCACCGCACGTCACTGGCTAAATCCTACTAGAATTAAGGTTTTGAAATGGCCCTCCCAAAGTCCTGACTTAAACATGTGGACGATGCTGAAGAAACAAGCCCATGTCAGAAAACCAACAAATTTAACTGAATTGCACCAATTTTGTCAAGAGGAGTGGCTAAAAAAATCAACCAGAAGCTTGCCAGAAGCTTGTGGATGGCTACCAAAAGCCCCTTTTTGCAGTGAAACTTGCCAAGGGACATGTAACCAAATATTAACATTTTCAGTAGACCCGTAATATATTCATAAAATAACCAAACTTCATGAATGTCTTTTTTGACCAACAAGTATGTGCTTCAATCACTCTATCACAAAAAATAAGAGTTGTAGAAATTATTGGAAACTCAAGACAGCCATAACATTATGTTCTTTACCTTTGATCGCGACTGTAAATGTGTACATATTATAATAATACAATGGATATTGTTATGTGTGTACGGGGGAAGAAGACGGCACATACAGGAGGGACGTTGTTTAACTCTGTTTATATATATATATATATATATAAAATATACATATTAATAACAAAATAATAATAATAATAAACAAGGGAATGGAGTGTGACGGATCCAAAAGTGTATTGTGTGCGACTATGTGTGTTGACTAGCTGTTAAGTGTTTCCGATAGTGTTGAGCGGGAGGCGGAAGACCAAGAAGGGCAAGGCAGGCTCGAACGTCTGTGAGACAGGCAGGAAGTCAGGGGCAATAGCAAGGCGTCAGAGTCCGTGTCCAGGCGGCAGATTGAGATCCAAGAGGCAGCCATGAAGCCCATGAAGCTCATCAGCAACGGGTGTGATGAGTGCTGATTGATTACAGCTGTGCACCGGCGCAGCTTTTGCAGGAGTGGCGCGCACAGGTGTGCTTTTGGAGGTGCGCTCAGCATCAGATTAATTTGCATTGGAATGCGCTCGGGCGGTGACAGATATATCAATAATAACTATTATAATTGGATGTGAAAGTTGACTTCTACGTTGGTTGCTTCTGTGACAACCTCCCTAAAGTTTTGTAATCAATCAGAAATATCAGGCAGCAAAAATTGCGCCTAAAAAGGTTTTTTGTGGAGAGTGTTTTGCATTTTTCCCATAATGCTTTGTAATGGATTTAAATGGGTGTAACTTAGAAAATTACATTTTTATAAAGTCCACAAAGTTCCGTGAGCAGTTTATGTGACCATGTCCATTGACATGTTTTGTTTGGATTGGGTCATACAAGTAATAGCTGCACACATTTCCATTCAGACCATAATTAAAGGTCATTGACTTGAATTACTCACGTTACCCGCTGTATGACGACATACTACTCAGTGGCCTAGTGGGTAGAGTGTCCGCTCTGAGATCGGTAGGTCGTGAGTTCAAATCCCGGCTGAGTCATACCAAAGACTATAAACATGTGACCCATTACCTCCCTGCTTGGCACTCAGCATTAAGGGTTGGAATTGGGGGTTAAATCACCAAAAATGATTTCCCGGGCGCGGCCCCGCTGCTGCCCACTGCTCCCCTCACCTCCCAGAGGGTGATCAAGGGTGATGGGTCAAATGCAGAGAATAATTTCACCACACCTAGTGTGTGTGACAATCATTGGTACTTTAACTTTAACTTTTTAATAGCAACATCGAAGTTGCCAGACTATTAAAATGAATGCACCCCCTGTGGGTGAGATTCTTTATTAAACTCATGACGACTTGCGGGACAATTTGAAGACGTAGGCAGGCCTTTAGTTTGGACACCCTTGCAATGTTTGCAACTTGCTCAGAGTTGCATTTTTCAAATCAAACAATATAACGAGAACACCACCCGCTACATTATGTTACCATTAGTGGTTTACCATAACATATATAGTTTTAAAATATATACCGATATATTTTCCAGGCTATTTAGCAGCGCACCAGTATTTAGGTCGCACCCAGGCTATGCTTTATTTGGAGTGTTTTAGTGTTTTACCCTGTTTAGTGTTTTTGTTCCTGTCCTGCGCTTATATTTTGGTGGCACTTCCTGTTGTGTTGGTGTTTTTCCCCTTTCAGATCTTGCTCTGAGCACTGATTCACACACCTGCTTTCTGTTAGCAATTTGGTCTATTTAAGGTGCCTCCTAGGTCTTCTGCATCCTGGGAACACACCGGTATCGCCGTCATGCGACCCGAGTGTCACACTTGCAGCTACACAACAGCTAAGTACACAAGCTAGACATGTGTAATATATATCCTTAGTTAAGAAATATTGCAGTACAAAACACATCAAGATAACATTGAGGCAGTGGTGCGGCTGCCTTGGCATGATAACATTTCCATGATCACAAGTCGAGTGGTAACGGTGTGGCTATGTATGCGTGTAGTGTGCATATGTATGTATATATTTATTATTTATGTATATACTGTACAAGTTCATTAAGTTTGTACATAGAGTGAACAGGTAGTTCTAGCTCTGAGTAATTTATGATTTAAAGAAAAGGGGTGGGATTAAATAAGTGTAAACTTCTTCTCACTCCTTTTCAAATATGTAAAAAAAAGAAAGTCCAATGCTCATTTGTTTTCGTTTTTATGCTCATTTGTTTTTGTTTTTTATTCTCCATTGTTTTCATTTTGTTATAATGGCTGTTAGGGCTCTAGCACTGTATTGGATCAGGCTTGCTCTTGTTTTTTTGCATATTTTAAATACAAATCTATTTATCTATCTATCTATCTATCTATCTATCTATCTATCTATCTATCTATCTATCTATCTATCTATCTATCTATCTATCTATCTATCTATCTATCTATCTATCTATCTATCTATCTATCTATCTATCTATCTATCTATCAAACTGTGACATAAATATAGTTCCTTTTTACTTCAGATACATAGTCTTAAAGGCGTGTATTAGAAAGTATCCAGTAACAAACGTGTCCGCATCATTCAATTTACTATATCGTGTGTAACTTAATGAATTAATGTGAAAAAAAGGTGTTGCCAAAAAAAAAGGGTCTCTTAAGCTCTTAAGCATAAATCTGTCATGAGTTTGATGTTTTCCTTACCCACCATTGTTCTTTGAGTGATGTTACCCGATCAAACCTTTTGTAAGATTTCACACTCCAAAATAAAAGCACATACTTTGATTTGTGCTGCAGTTGTATCAAATGAGTATCATCTGCAATAGTCCAATATCGGTATCATATTGAAAGTAAAACATTTGTATCAGGACAGCCCTTATTACAGTTACCTTATTATGCGCTGAAAGAGGGTGACATATAATGCTTAAAACACATCGGAATGGTAGCGCCCTCTAGGCAGCCGCATAAATATTGCAAACAGCGCCTTTAATGAGTCAGATATTTGGTATGCGTGGCACAGTTTGTCCCTTTGGGCTTCTTTGCATATCCAAGATATCATTAGGACAATTTAGTGCAGACGACACCTGGGAATTCTGCAATGAAATATGCAGATGACCAATTTTCTATCTTGTACTAAAACAACTTAAAACCTCTAAAGTTAATCACAATTTTTGATGATGGACGATGGTCTACAAATTGCGATACATTGTTTTCACTCAAATGTAAATATGTTGCCTACCTAACTCCCTTACTAACTATAAGGAAATCGTTGAAGACACATTAACATTAACTGTGTAAAATGCAAAGGAGCATTAGTGCGACACAAAATAAACAATATAAACACATTGAGAAAAACATTTGGAGTTTCCTGATACAACATTTTCATGGTCAATATGATGCCAATATTTAAGCCTTGAGTATTGGCCGATGCAATTTTATCTAATACGATATCATTATGAATCAAAGTACATAATGTAATTATTTTGCTGTGTGAAATGATAATGTGAAAAAGTTAAGGGACATTATTCGCAGAACGATATGCAAAACATGAATCTTTTACGCTTTTGAAGTGGAGTGTTATTTCGTTTTTAGTGACATCTCGTGGTCACACAAATGTATCAAAATATTATAATAATTAGTCATATGCAATGGGAATTTTTAATACCTGTTTGTACTGAAACTGCAATATTGTTCAATGAAAGTTACTTATTACTTATGTCTAGCTTGAGTGCTTTTGTGTGCTTAGCTTTTGTGTAGCTGCAAGCTCCTACTGTAGTAGCCTATTGGCTTCCAAGTTCACCTTTTGCAAATGACTTACCTGAAATACAAGAAAAGACCAACCTGATATGCTTATTAGAGTAATTTAAAGGGGAACATTATCACAATTTCTGACGGGTTAAAACCTGGTTTATTTTATTTTTCTAAGTTTTTCTCAAAATTTTACCCATCACGCAATATCCCGAAAAACGGCTTCAAAGTGCCTGGTTTACACCATCGCTATATCCACCCGTCTATTGTCCTGTGACGTCACTGCGTGAAGCCAGAAAAAAACAACAACATGGCGGATAACACAGAAAGGTATAGTATAGTAGCTCGGATTCAGACTGGGATTTCAGCGCTGTAAGCGATTCAACAGATTACGCATGTATTGAAACGATGGTTGGAGTATGGAGGCAGGTACCGAAAACGAAATTAAAGAAGACACAGAAGCTTTTGAGCCATATCACCACAGACAGCAGCACGAGAGGAAGCGCGGACGAATTCGGCGATCGCCTTCTAACCAACGATTGGTATGTGTTTGTTTGGCATTAAATGTGGGTGGAGGGAAAGGCTGGATGCAAATATAGCTACAAATGAGGCATAATGATGCAATACGTACATACAGCTAGCCTAAATAGCATGTTAGCATCGATTAGCTTGTAGTCATGCCGTGACCAAATATGTCTGATTAGCACACTCCACATACGACAAAACTCACCTTTGTGATTTAGTTGACTTTATCGTTGGAAATGTATCTGCTTTGAGTGTCGCAGGATATCCACACATTCTTGCCATCTCTACCATCTCTGTTGTAGCATAGCTGTCGTCGGTACAGTGTGCAGAACAAACCAGGGACTTTCGCATCTTTTGGCTACTGGTGCAACTTGAATCCATCCCTGATTGTGTTGTTACACCCTCCGACAACACATAAAGGAGGCATAATGTCTCCAAGGTACGGAAAACAGTCGAAAAAACGGAAAACAACAGAGCTGATTTGACTTGGTGTGTGTAATGTGTTTGAGAAAATGGCGGATTGCTTCATGTTGTGAAGTCACTAGTGAAAGGTCATCGCTCCGACAGCGAACAATTGAAAGGCGTTTAAATCGCCAAATTCTCCCTTTTAGAGTTCGGAAATCGGTTAAAAAAACATATGGTCTTTTTTCTGCAACATCAAAGTATATATTGACGCTTACATAGGTCTGGTGATAATGTTCCCTTTTAAAGCTTTGCAGGACTACTTGTATCGCACCTTATATCAGCGATTTTAGATGCAAGATGCATGCGATATCATTTGATATTGGACTGATATCTGATATCATTGACGAATTGTGAGAAAGCAAAAAAAAAATGTTAAAAAAGAAAAGACAGAAAAATTGTGTTTGCTATTAAAAAACAGTCATCCTATTGATAAAATGAAGTTATTTTTTTCCCCATTACTTTAGGTCTAAAACTGTTCACTTGGTAGTGTTTTTTTCTTGAACTTGACCCTTTTCACCACCTTTTTTTTGTTTGTTTGTTTAAATACTGATGTTTTTAAACATAAAAATAAGTCTGAGCATGTACAGTATAGAAATCAAGATTAACTTTAATGATGTGTGGCGGACGCAGTTCAAACATGTTGAGGTAGGATTACTGTGTGCCTGTGTGGTGAGTCTCTTCCCCTTAACTACACTCGCTTCAAACAGAGCTAAGTTTGCAGGTTTCGGCGTTTTTTCATTAATTATATTATTTAACATCAATCCCATCCATCCATCCTTTTTCTACTGCTTATTCCCTTTGGGGTCTCGGGGGGCGTTGGTGCCTATCTCAGCTGCAATCGGGCGGAAGGCGGCGTACACCCTGGACAATTCGCCCTCCACATCGCAATTTTTAACATCAAAATAAGTTTAATTTTTTGTTTTATGGTTATAATCAGATATAACCTCTGTCACTATATTGGCAACCTTTTGTGAGGCAATCGCAAACTTATGAAGCTAGTGTGTGTGTGTGTGTGTGTGTGTGTGTTTGAGTGATGATATATTGCATTGCACTTGACCCATTTTACCTTCAAATGGCCCCTCTGTGTGACTGGGGAGGCTTACTTTCATGATCAAAATGAGGTATGTATCATTTGAGTGACCGAGGATGCAAGATTGATGTGACCCCTGACTGACTGGAGAGTGCCATGTGTGTGTGTGTGATGAAAATGAGGCAATTGGCCTATTCTATTCAATCTTAATTCAGAAGAGAGTGACTTAGGGCAAGAAGGCACCGTAGCACCATCTTTTTGTGTCTAGTATGGTTAGTTAGTTTAGTTAATTTAGTCTTTATTTGAAGGGACAATGCACAGAAATATTAAGGTCAGAGACAGATATGTTCTGTACCAGATTATAGCTAAATAGCTAATTTCCATCTGCAGTCCTTGGCTACCTAAATTAAAGGGATATAAAAATCATGCAATAAAATCATTACAATAAAATCATACCATATCACATAATAAAATTAAGAAAAGTCATAAAATGCCCTTTCATGGACACATATTTAATACACTGTACAATACAACCACATCTAATTTACATAATCACACAAAGACAATACATGCTCTTGTTCACATCTGTCATCATTTGTAAAAACAACCATGATTTTAACACACACACCTCACAATTTACAACAAAAATGCTGTCATGGATAAATATGATTACACATTAAGTTGATCTGTCAAACATAGTGCCAACTTCAGTGACCGTGTGAGCAGCTTTCATTGTCCAAAGCCACTTTTTAACTTCAATTGTAAATGAAGAGTAATCTGTTAAACTTTTCAAGTTTGTTGTGAGGTTGATCCATTCCTTTAGGGCTTTATATGAAAAGGCTGATTGTGCAAAATATGTTTTACATCCGGGTACGCTACACTGCCCCCTGGTAGAGGCTAGTGCGTTTCTAGTTGTCAAAGCAGATGTAAACTGGACAAAGTGCTTAAGTGGCGCTGGTGTCAATAGACTGTGCAGAACTCAATGAATAGGCATGTTAATTGGCCAGGTGGTGAGCAAACCCATTGTGTCTGTGAGTGCTTCCATGTTGTGTGCATTGCTGTGTAAAGTGCTGCAAAGCTGAGGGAGGTTCTTGTCGTCATTCCTCTGCTGTGATGGTTTCACTGCAGTAGCCTCTGTCAGAGACCAGGACAACACACACACACATATATATATATATATATATATATATATATATATATATATATATATATATATATATATATATATATATATATATATATATATATATATATATATATACAGGTATATACACTATATTGCTAAAGGTATTTGGCCACCCATCCAAATAATGAGGATCAGGTGTCCTGATCACTTGGCATGGTGTATAAAATCAAGCACTTTGGTATGGAGATTGTTTCTACAAACATTTATGAAAGAACGAACCGCTCTCAGTGATTTCCAGCGTGGAACTGTCATATGATGCCACCTGTGCAACAAATCCAGTCGTGAAATGTCCTCGCTCCTAAATATTCCAAAGTCAACTTTATTATGAGAAAAGTGAATAGTTTCTGGAACAACAGTAGGTCAGCCACCAAGCGGTATGTCATGTAAACTGACAGATAGGTGTCAGCAGATGCAAAAACGCATAGTGGAAAGACTTTCTGCACAGTCAGTCGCTACAGAGTTTCAAACTTCATGTGAAACTTCCGGTTAGCCCATGTACAATACGCAGAGAGCTTCATGGAATGGGTTTCCATGGCCGAGCAGCTGCAACTAAGGCAAACATCACCAAGTCCAATGCAAAGCGTTGGATGCAGTGGTGTAAAGCACACCGCCACTGGACTCTAGAGCAGTGGAGACGTGTTCTTTGGACTGATGAATCACGCTTTTCCATCTGGCAATTTGATGGACCAGTCTGGGTTTGGAGGTTGCCAGGAGAAGGGTACATCTCAGACGGCATTGTGCCAAGTGTGAAATTTGGTGGAGGAGGATATTATGGTGTGGGGTTGGTTTTTGAGGAGATTGCTTTGGCCCCTTAGTTCCAGTCAAAGGAACTTTAAATGCTCCAGGATACCAAAACATGTTGGACAATTCCATGGGATGGCACTTCAAGTTCATATGTGAGTAAAGGCATGTGGCAAAATACTTTTGTCAATATAGTGTATAAATATACAGTATATATATATATATATATATATATATATATATATATGATGGAGTAGGAAATTATGTATTTTTTTACAACATGCACACCTGCCTTCAGTGTCCGCCTGGTGCCGTTGCTTCGTGCAGCCAGCCTGCACCTGTGCCTGATCATGTTGTCAGATTAGCGCTTCCACCAAGGAATCCTCAGGCTACAGGACACCTGGGACTTGAAGCCTGGAAAATGTTGTGTTTGCTTTAACAAGCACTCTGATTATAAAGTGGAAAGAGACACAGAAGAGTCGCCAAGGGTTCGCCAAATATTGTACGGCATACGTGTTGTCATGTTTGTAAACTATGCATAGTAGCACAATTTTGATTCCCATCCCAGCGTGGTAAAGAGCAACAGTTAGCTTGGTAAGGACATAGTCTTTGCCATTATGTTGAATGTAATCAGTGTTGTCTTTGTTGAGCTCTACAAAGTGTTTAAACTATAACCATTGTACATATTACACACTAACTGTTTGATTGTGATGTGCATCTTAGTTGTATTTTTCCATATTACCAAATTTAGAGGTGTTGAAATCACCATGTAAAATCATTAATGCTAATCCGGAGCAACCTATCACATTTTGAAAAGTAGAGATTTACTTTTGAGCGCTTTTTGTTATGCATGCTTGTTGTGTTGCAAATCATATAATAATTACATATATATGTGTAGGCGCCAGCGCCCCCCGTGACCCCAAAAGGGAATAAGCGGTAGAAAATGGATAGATGGATGTGTGTAGTGTGTATGTATGTGTATATATATATATATATATATATATATATATATATATATATATATATATATATATATATATAGATAGACAGGTAGACAGGTAGGTACGTAGATGGATAGATGAGGTGGCGACTTGTCCAGGGTTTACCCCGCCTACCGCCCGGGCGGGAGGCGATGCACACCCTGGACGAGTCGCCCTCTCATCGCAGGGCCAACACAGACGGACAGATAACATTCACACTCACATTCACACACTAGGGCCAATTTAGTGTTGCCAATCAACTTATCCCCAGGTGCATGTCTTTGAAAGTGGGAGGAAGCTGGAGTACCCGGAGGCAACCCACGCATTCACGGGGTGGACATGCAAACTCCACACAGAAAGATCCCGAGTCCAGGATTGAACTAAGGACTACTCAGGACCTTCGTATTGACACCTCTGCCACTGTGAAGCCATATATATATATATATATATATATATATATATATATATACACACATATATATATATATATATATATATATATATATATATATATATATATATATATACATTTAATATATATATATATATATATATATATATATACATTTAATATATATATATATATATATATATATATATATATATATATATATATATATATATATATATATATTTTGTGCGTTTTGATGATCAGCACATAATTTATTGATGAAGACAAAAACGCAAAATGAATTGCATCACTTAACAGACACAATCTATTTTGCAAACGCTTAGTGTAAAATAGAAATGTATAAATACATTAATTAACCTGCTCAGTAGCCTAGTGGTTAGAGTGTCTGCCCTGAAATCGATAGGTTGTGAGTTCAAACCCCGGCTGAGTCATAACAAAGACTATGAAAATGGGACCCATTAACTCCCTCCCTGCTTGACACTTAGCATCAAGGGTTGGAATTGGGGGTCAAATCACCAAAATGATTCCCGGGCGTGGTCACCGCTGCTGCTCACCGCTTCTCTCACCTCCCAGGGGGTGAACAAGGGGATTGTTCAAATGCTGAGGTTAATTTCACAACACCTAGTTTGTGTGTGACTATCATTGGTTCTTTTAACCTTACTTTAATGATATTTAAGATCATGCATTCTGCTGCCTAAAACTAACTGCTGATTTTTAAAAAAAAAATTGTCGTTAGACATCTTCCTTAATCTGCAGCTGTGTAAAAAGTTGATTTTGTCAGTTCCAATCAAGCCCAGCAAAAGTAAAAGCAAAGTGTTTTATTGATCAGCTAATTCTGGAACAGTGTAGAAAAGGGGCATGAAAAAAAACCCCCGCAAGCAGCAGCCGAGCATAAAATGTTTCAGCAAAGCAAACGTTTGGCGGCAAAAGATGTTGCATTAATTATGGCTGCTCTATTTCTGCATACCCCGAAGACGAGAGAGGGGTAGAGTGAGAAGAAGGCGGACATATAAAATGGAGTGAAAAGTGTCAGTATGAAAGTAAATTGGCTCCTTCCCAGTGTGCGGAGTGGAGGAAATTCCTGCCAGTATTGTTCAGATAGGGTTTCAATCAAAGCACCTAAGGGAAATCAATTGTCCTTGAGATGCGGGAAGGTCATGCTGGTGATCATGAGAGAAAGAGAGCGAGAGAGCGAGAGAATTAGGTGGTAAAGTAGAGTTGATGGAGCAACAAATAGGTACAGGAGTATAGCAGTGATGTAAATAAGGGGAGTGGATAAAGACTGCAAGGAAACGAGCAAACCGTAAATGATAAGATGAGCGTTCGAGATGATAGTCTGTCTTTTAAAGATGACCTACGGGAAGAAAATGGATTCCTTTCAACGAAACACATGCAGGCCAGCCTGTTTTGTATCATCTGACTCATGGAATGTGTGTGATATGAGCAGTATCAATGACACGCTTTAGGGGAATGTCATCCCAGCACTACTTCACCTCAGTGCGCGACCTCAGCGATTCAAAGTACACGCCTGTATTCTAAGGACTGGAGGATAATTACAGCGGTACCTATGTTCATAGGGTTCGGTTTTCAACTGAAAATCTCACCAAAGTTTGCCCCGTCTAGGTTATTGTACGGCCAACCATGGCAGCTAACAAACTTCAAAACCCAAAAACAGTGAAGCTGGCACGTTTTGTAAATCGTAAATAAAAACATAATACAATGATTTGCAAATCCTTTTCATCTTATATTCAATTGACTAGACTGCAAAGACAATATATTTAATGTTCGAACTGAGAAGCTTTATTTTTTTGGGGAAAATAATCATTAACTTAGAATTTAACGGCAGCAACACATTGCACAAAATTTGGCACAGGGGCATTTTTACCACTGTGTTACATGGCCTTTCCTTTTAAAGGCCTACTGAAATGAGATTTTCTTATTTAAACGGGGACAGCAGGTCCATTCTATGTGTCATACTTTATCATTTCGCGATATTGCCATATTTTTGCTGAAAGGATTTAGTAGAGAACATCCACGATAAAGTTCGCAACTTTTGGTCGCTAATAAAAAAGCCTTGCCGGTACCGGAAGTAGCAGACGATGTGCGTGTGATGTCACGGGTTGTGGAGCTCCTCACATCCTCACATTGTTTACAATCATGGACACCAGCAGCGAGAGCGATTCGGACCGAGAAAGCGACGATTTCCCCATTAATTTGAGCGAGGATGAAAGATTCGTGGATGAGGATTGTGAGAGTGAAGGACTAGAAAAAAAAAAGGCGAGGACAGTGTGAGCGTTTTAGATGTTATTAGACACATTTACTAGGATAATTCTGGAAAATCCCTTATCTGCTTATTGTGTTACTAGTGTTTTAGTGAGATTATATGGTACCTGAAAGTCGGAGGGGTGTGGCCAAAGGTGTGGTGACCGCCAGTGTCTCCGGTGGGAGGAGGTAAGAGAGTTCATAGCTGCAGGAGAACGCAAGCTTCGCTCATGTCTACGGTATGAGCCGACTCATTACCACAATCTTTTCACCGAAACCTGCCGGTTGACATGTGGTCGGGAACCATGTTCACTTGACCGCTCTGTTCCGTAGTAAAGCTTCACTTTCGGGAATGTAGACAAGGAAACACTGGCTGTGTTTGTGTTGCTAAAGGCAGCTGCAATACACCGCTTCCCACCTACATCTTTCTTCTTTGACTTCTCCATTATTAATTGAACAAATTGCAAAAGATTCAGCAACACAGATGTCCAGAATACTGTGTAATTATGCGATTAAAGCAGACAACTTTCAGCCGTGATCGGTGCTGGAAGAACATGTCCGTTACAACCAGTGACGTCACACGCACGCGTCATCATTCCGCGACGTTTTCAACAGGATACTTTGCGGGAAATTTAAAAATGCAATTTAGTAAACTAAAAAGGCCGTATTGGCATGTGTTGCAATGTTAATATTTTATCATTGATATATAAACTATCAGACTGTGTGGTCGGTAGTAGTGGGTTTCAGTAGGCCTTTCTTTAACAACACTCAGTAAACGTTTGGGAATTGAAGAGACCAATTCTTGAAGCTTTTAAGGTGGAATTCTTTCCCATTCTTGCTTGAGGTGTACAGCTTAAGTTGTTCAACAGTCTGGGGTCTCCGTTCTGGTATTTTAGGCTTCATATTGCACCACCCATTTTCAATGGGAGGCAGGTCTGGACTACAGGCAGGCCAGTCTGGTACCTGCAGTCTTTTGCTATGACGCCACGCTGTTGTAACACGTGGCTTGGCATTGTCTTGCTGAAATAAGCAAGGGTGTCCATGATAACGTTGCTTGGATGGCGACACATATTGCTCCAAAACCTGTATGTACCTTTCAACATTAAAGGTGCTTTCACAGATGTGTAAGTTACCCATTCCTTGGGGACTAATACACCTCCATACCATCACAGATGCTGACTTTAAAACTTTGCGCCTATAACAATCCGGATGGTGATTTTCATCTTTGGTCCGGAGGACACGATGTCCACAGTTTCCAAAAATAATTTGAAATGTGGATATTTTTCCACTTTGCATCAGTCCGTCTTAGATGAGCTCGGGCCAAGCGAAGCCAGCTGCGTTTCTGGGTGTTGTCGATACATGGCTTTCACTTTGCAAAGTAAAGTTTTAACTTGCATTTACAGGTGTAGCGACAAACTGTAGTTACTGACTGTGGTTTTCTGATGTGTTCCTGAGCCCATGTGGTGATATCCTTTACACATTGATGTCGCTTTTTGATGCAGTACCGCCTGAGAGATCGAAGGTCCGTTATATATTAGACTTAGACCTAGACTTACTTTTTATTGTCATTCAAAATTGAACTCTACAGTACAAATAAGAACAACATTTCGTTGCATTAGCTCTTGGTAGTGCAGGATAAAAAAAGCAATAAGGTGCAGATATAAATAAATAGATTACTGTACTGATAAATATATTGCACTTTTGCACATGCATCCAGGTTTATGGATGTATGTTATATTGTCTTTTTTTCAAGCGAGTTAATCCATTTTGGGGGAGTTGAGGGGATAATTTAATTATGATGCGTTCAAGAGTCTTACGGCCTGAGGGAAGAAGCTGTTACAGAACCTGGAGGTTCTGCTTCGTAGGCTGCGGAACCTTTTCCTAGAGTCCAGCAGTGAAAACAGTCCTTGGTGGGGGTGGGAGGAGACTTTGCAGATTTTCTGAGCCCTGGTCAGGCAGCTGCTTTTTGCGATCTCCTGGATAGGAGGAAGTGGAGTCCTGATAATCTTTTTAATCATCCTCACCACTCTCTGGAAAAACTTCCAGTCTGAGGCATTGCAGGCTCCAGTCCAGACAGAGATGCTGTTGGTCAGCAGGCTCGCTATACTGCCTCTGTAGAATGTGGTGAGAATGGGGGGAGGGAGCTGTGCTCTTTTCATCCGACGCAAAAAGTGCATGCGCTGCTGAGCTCTTTTTACAAGAGCTCCGGTGTGTAGGGACCAGGTTATATTGTCAGTGATCTGCACCCCCAGGAACTTGGTGCTGCTTACCATCTCCACCACTGTGCCGTTGATGAAGAATGGAGCGTGGCTGGACTGGTGCTTCCTGAAGGCAACGGTGATCTCCTTGGTCTTGTCGAGGTTCAGGACAAGGTTGTTGGTTCTGCACCAGTCAACCAGATGTTTCACCTCCTTCCTGTAGTCCATGCCATTATTGTCACGGATGAGGCCCACCACTGTCGTGTCGTCCGCATACTTCACAATGTGGTTAGAAGTGGACCTGGCGCAGCAGTCATGTGTCATCAATGTGAACAGCAGCGGACTCAGGACGCAGCCCTGGAGGGAGCCGGTGCTCAAAGAGATGGCACTGGAGGTGTTGTTGCCCGCTCTCACAAACTGGGGTCTGTCTGTGAGGAAGTCAAGCAGCCAGTTGCATGGGGGGTACTGAATCCAAGGGAAGCCAGTTTGCTCACCAAATGCTGCGGGATGATGGTGTTGAATGCTGAGCTGAAGTCCAGAAACAACATCCGCACGTGTGTGTCCTTTCCTTCCAGATGTTCTAAGCTCAGGTGGAGTGCAGTGGAGATGGCATCCTCTGTGGAGCGGTTTGGGCGATAAGCGAACTGGTATGGGTCGAATGTGGGGGGAAGTTTGGAGACAATGTATTCCTTAACCAGCCTCTCGAAGCACTTCATTATGATGGGGGTGAGGGAGGAGATTGTGGGTTTTTAGGCACAGGAATGATTGTGGCCGTCTTAAAACATGATGGTACCACAGCCTGGCTCAGCGAGATGTTGAAGATGTCTGTGAGAACCCCCGCCAGCTGGTCTCCACATCCATTAAAGGGGAACATTATCACCAAACCTATGCAAGCGACAATATATACTTCGATGTTGCAGAAAAAAGACCATGTATTTCTTTAACCGATTTCCGAGCTCTAAATGGGTGAATTTTGACAAATTAAACGCCTTTCTGTTTATCGGTCTTTTAGTGACGTCACCGAGGTAACACACCCGCCATATTCATTTTCGCATTACAAACACCGGGTCTCAGCTCTGTTATTTTCCGTTTTTTCGACTATTTTTTGCAACCTTGGAGACATCATGCCTCGTCGGTGTGTTGTCGGAGGGTGTAACAACACTAACAGGGAGGGATTCATGTTGCACCACTGGCAAGAAATCTGGCGCAAGACCCCCATTGAATGTACCAAAGTTTCTTCACATTTGACCGGCGATGCTAAGACAGACATGGCACAGATATGGATAACCTGCAGATGCATTTGCAACGAGTAAGTCAACAAAATCACAAAGGTGAGTTTTGTTGATGTTGTTGACTTATGTGCTAATCAGACATATTTGGTCACGGCATGACTGCCAACTAATCGATGCTAACATGCTACGCTAATCGATGCTAACATGCTATTTACGCTAGCTGCATGTACATTTGAAACTAGATACCCACATTTAATGCGAAACAAACACTTACCAATCGAGGGATTTAAATTGCTCCAGTGTCACAAGATGCGAAAGTCCTGATCGTTTGGTCTGCACATTTTACCGGCGATGCTAATAAGGCAGCCGTGCTATGGGCCTCTTCATTAGGTACACCCACGCTATGGCCGAATAGCGTCAATAGCTATTCGCTCAATAGCTTCAATTTCTTCTTCAATTTCGTTTTCGCTATCTGCCTCCATACTCCGACCATCTGTTTCGATACATGCGTAATCTGCTGAATCGCTTAAGCCGCTGAAATCCGAGTCTGAATCCGAGCTAATGTCGCTATATCTTGCTGTGGTATCTGCCATGTTGTTTGTATTGGCAGCCCTGTATGACGTCACAGGGAAATGAATAGTGGTTTCGAACATAGCGAAAATAAGGCACTTTAAAGCTTTAATTAGGGATATTCCGGGACTGGTAAAACTTTGAAAAAAAATTCCAAAAATACAACTAGCCACTGGGAACTGATTTTTATTGTTTTTAACCCTTTTGAAATTGTGATAATGTTCCCCTTTAAGCACCTTGCCCGGAATGTCATCAGGTCCCGGTGTTTTCCAGGGGTTCACTCTCCGCCGGGTTTTCAGGACAACCGCTGTGTCCAGGTTGAGTGGCTGCTCATCAGGGCGAGGGATGGATTTTCTTGCCAGAGTGGTGTTAAGTGCCTCAAACCTTGCAAAGTAGTTCTTTAGGTCATTTAGGAAGCTGATACTGTTGTCACAGGGACGGGGGGAAGCTTTATAGTCTGTGATGACCTGTATGCCCTGCCACATTTGTCTAGTGTTTGTGGGGTTCTCAAAGAAGTCCTGCACTTTCTGACTGTGAGCACGCTTTGCAACCTTAATGGCACGGTTCAGGTTAGCTCTGGCTGTTTTTAATGCTACCATGTCGCCAGACTTAAACGCCTTGTTCCGAGCCTTCAGCATTGCACATACCTCACTGTTAAATGGGTTGTACTTGTATAGCGCTTTTCTACCTTCAAGGTACTCAAAGCACTTTGACACTACTTCCACATTTACCCATTCACACACACATTCACACACTGATGGAGGGAGCTGCCATGCAAGGCGCCAACCAGCACCCATCAGGAGCAAGGGTGAAGTGTCTTGCTCAAGACACAACGGACGTGACGAGGTTGGTACTAGGTGGGATTTGAACCAGGGACCCTCGGGTTGCGCACGGCCACTCTTCCACTGCGCCACGCCGTCCCTGTTCATCCACGGTTTCTCGTTAGCCCTTGTGGGGATGTTCTTGATCACACTGACATCCTCCATGCAATTCTGGATGTATGCGGACACAGACTCTGCATACTCCTCCACACGTGTTACAGTATGATTATCGGTGGCGGCTGCCTTGAACATGTCCCAGTCTGTGGTTTCGAAGCATCCTTGTAATGCTTCCATTGCTCCCTCTGGCCAGGTCCTCACCTGCTTCACTGTAGCTTGCTTCCTGATCAGCAGGGGGTTGTATGCAGGAATTAGCATCACAGATAGATGATCTGAGGAGTCGAGGTGGGGGCGTGGTGCAGCTTTATACGTCCGTTTAATATTACTATAAACCAGGTCCAGCTTGCTTCCACCCCTGGTTGCAAAATTCACATATTGATGGAAATGAGTGAAAACTTTTTTAATGTTAGCTTGATTAAAATCCCATGCAACAATGAAAACTCCCTCTGGATGTGTAGTTTGCGGTACATTGATGGAGCAGTACAAAGCGGTCAAAGCTTCTTTGGTGTTAGCACTGGGGGGAATGTACACTGCTGTGAAGATCATAGCACTGAATTCCCGGGGTAAATAAAATGGCCTGCATTTTATAGTTAATATTTCTACATCGGGAGAGCAGTGACATGAGATTATATCTTCCCGTTGTTGCACCAGTTGTTATTGATGTATATACAAACACCCCCTCCTCGGGATTTACCAGTGCTCCTGTCCGACCGAAACATAGTTAGCCCCTAGATTCTAACTGCCTCGTCCGGAACGGATGATTTCAGCCAAATTTCTGTGAGAAATATGGCGCAACAGTCTCTCATCTCGCGTCTTGCATATAAATCCAGCTTCAGGTAGTCTAGTTTGTTCTCCAGGGAGCGGACATTTGAGAGCAGGATGGAAGCGTTAGGGTTAACCCTAACCCTAACCCTAACCTCACGGCGTTCTGTGAGGATTAGCCTTTAGCTTTGTTGTTAGCCCCACACTGCATCCCCGCTTCTTTTTCCGATCACACTACTTACGTCTCCTCTGTCTACGGTTCCCTCTGGTATTAGGCTCCGCTGCTTCACAGGCCGCTGGATATAGCCGGCGTAGTATTCCGAGGCTAGTGAGTACGTCCAACGTATACGCATCTTTCAGTCCGATACGGCCCGATCCATCCACATCCAAAATTGTCTGGCGGTCGTACGTTACCACGGAGTGTCCACGCTGGAAGCCAGCCATGAAATTCACAGAGTTTACCGGTAGATTTGCCAAAATGTTTTATTACTACCAAGAGCCTCTGCAGCCGCAGGCGAGCAGGGCGCCGCCATCTTGAGATATATATTGCTTACGTGCAATGATTTCTCCAGATTCGTTGAACCTTTTGATGATATTACGGACCATAGATGGTAAAATCCCTAAATTCCTTGCTATAGCTTGTTGAGAAAGGATATTCTTAAACTGTTTGACAATTTGCTCTCACATTTGTTCACAAAGTCGGGACCCTCGCCCCATCCTTGTTTGTGAATGACTGAGCATTTTGTGGAAGCGGCTTTTATCCCCAATCATGGCATCCACCCGTTCCCAATTAGCCTATTCCCCTGTGTGATGTTCCAAATAAGTGTTTGATGAGCCTTCCTCAACTTTCTCAGTCTTTTTTGCCACTTGTACCAGCTTTTTTTAAACACGTTGCAGGCATCAAATTCCGAATGAGCTAATATTTGCAAAAAATTTGGTTTTTCAGTTCGAATGTTTAATATATTGTAAGTCATTGTATTCTGTTTCTGGGCTTCACAGTGGCAGAGGGGTTAGTGCGTCTGCCTCACAATACGAAGGTCCTGCAGTCCTGGGTTCAAATCCAGGCTCGGGATCTTTCTGTGTGGAGTTTGCATGTTCTCCCCGTGAATGCGTGGGTTCCCTCCGGGTACTCCGGCTTCCTCCCACCTCCAAAGACATGCACCTGGGGATAAGTTGATTGGCAACACTAAATTGGCCCTAGTGTTTGAATGTGAGTGTGAGTATTGTCTGTCTATCTGTGTTGGCCCTGCGATGAGGGGGCGACTTGTCCAGGGTGTACTCCGCCTTCCGCCCGATTGTAGCTGAGATAGGCGCCAGCGCCCCCGTGACCCCGAAAGGGAATAAGCGGTAGAAAATGGATGGATGGATGTATTCTGTTTTTTTTAATGATTTAAACAACGTGCCAACCTCACTGGTTTTGGGTTTTGTAGTATGTTTGCTGGATCAACAAGGACGCCAGCACATTTTTCAATGTTTACACCTGCAGCTTTTAGACATGTGGCCAAGATATGTACAAAAAAAAAATGTGTCCAAAAATCAGGTGGGTTACAGCTTATATTTTGGTGTGCGCTGTAGCCCAGAAATTATGGGATGTAAATGAGAGTATATGAATAATATACAGTATTATATCAATACTAGTATTATTATATCCATCCATCCATACATTTTCTACCGCTTGTCCCTTTTGGAGTCACTGGAGCCTATCTCAGCTGCATTCGGGCGGTAGGCGGGGTACACTTCATCGCAGTAGTATTATAATATCATATTATATAATATAAAATGGTACAATATATTAGTGTTTATAAGTGTGTATGGAAGCTTCGAAAATTGTGTGGAGGAATTATTAACTGTCAGGAACTCACATGGCTGTTGTTGGTGGGACCTCAGGATGCAGAGATAGGAAATGACGTGTAGGTAATATGCAAATTTAATAGTCATAGCAGCAGCAACGGCAGGCAAAACAAAAACATACCGATACCTGTGCGCCACACCAAGCAATGCAAAATGCAGATGATAGGAATAGCAGAACAATTAATGCATAACATGAAGTACACACTAATATGTGCACACAACAATGCACCAGTGTTTGCAGATATACCACTCTAGTCAGTGATTGTTTTACAGGTGAGTCTCCTAATCACCAGAAACAGGTGTGTTTACCTGCGATCAGAACAGGCTGTGACATGGCAGAGGAAGCACACAGGAAGTGAAAAAAACAGGGCTGACACATATAACAAACACAAAACACAGGGAAACAATAAACCAAATACCTGATTTACTAGGAGCTAGATACCTCGCTCTATACAGCGTGTGCAATCTGTAAAATGGCGTGTATTATTAGTAGGCGTGTGATCTGCTAACACTGGGTGTGTAATTGAAAAGTGGTGCAGGGCGCCTTATTTGAATGAGGATTTTGCATGCCCTATACGGGGCATCACCATGGAGACGCTCATTTACTGGACATTCATGTCACCATGCTCATGTCTGTGGCGTTTTGCTACGTTTTCAAAAACGAAGGAGACATCTTCCACTTTTAGTGGGATTTTACAAGCAGTTGTGGAGTGCATCTCCATTGACACCACTTTTTTTTTCTTTAGCCGTTGAAGGTGCATAGGAGGTATGCTACACTATTTCCAAAAAGTTTTTATCATACAGAATGTATGAAAAAATGAAAGTCATTGAAAAATATTAAGACACCAACACGCTTAAATTTGTTATAATTAGCCCCTGAAGTCATCTGGCAGCTATGAAATTATTGTTTCTGAATAGACGATATGTCTTATTATTTTTCATTTTTGACAGTCAAAATTTGTTAAAGCACACACATAAGATGGAGGACTATCTGTCAATCATGTGTCTTTGCAGGACAAGCACTCCTCTCTCACAGCCGTGCGTGGAACTGTGTGAGTGTGAGCATCCTTTTCAAACGTGCAAAATAAAACACAAAGTTGTGCTCCCAAAACGCATTCTGTAAATTAGATTTGCCTTCAATGTATTAATATAATCCACTTTAAGAACTTCTTTGAACCTAAAGTGTTTACAAAGTACAAAGAAGAAGAACCATGATAAGCATTCTGAATTTATTTCATCCATCCATTCCTTTTCTAGATAATCTTACTCATCTCACCATATAAAATATAACTTACCTCACCAAGTAATATGTATTTCTTTTTATTCTTATTACTTATGGAGTATATTGTGAATACATTGAGAACAGGAACTGAACAAAAGTTTTTCCAACTGCTATGTAAAGGAAAAGGAGTAAGATTAAAGGCCTACTGAAACCCACCACTACCGACCACGCAGTCTGATAGTTTATACATCAATGATGAAATATTAACATTGCAATACATACCAATACGGCCGGTTTAGTTTACCAAATTACAATTTTAAATTTCCCACGGAGTTTCTTGTTGAAAACGTCGCGGAATGATGACGCGTGCGCGTGACGTTCCGGGTTGCAGGGGACATATTAGTTCAGCACCATTTGCGGCTAAAAGTTGTCTCATTTCATCGTGCAATTAAACAGTATTCTGGACATCTGTGTTCCTGAATCTTTTGCAATTTGTTCAATTAATAATGGAGAAGTCAAAGTAGAAAGATGGAAGTGGGAAGCTTTAGCCTTTAGCCACACAAACACAAGGTGTTTCTTTGTTTAAAATTCCTGGAGGTGAAGTTTTACTATGGATCAGAGCGGTCAAGCGAACATGGTTCTGGACCACTTGTCAACCGGCAGGTTTCGGTGAGAAAATTTTGGTAAAAAGTCGCCTCTTACCGTCCATGCAGCTGCCGTCGACTTCCCTCAGAGACTGGCGTCAAGACACCCGTGGACACACCCCTCTGACTATCAGGTACTATTTAATCTCACTAAAACACTAGCAACACACTAGAAAGATAAGGGATTTCCCAGAATTATCCTAGTAAATGTGTCTAAAAAAATCTGAATCCGTCCCAATGCAATCACCTTTTTATTTTTTAGCTTTATTTAATTTAAAAAAAAAATAATTTCTAGTCTTTCGCTATCAATATCATCATCCACAAATCTTTCATCCTCGCTCAAATTAACGGAGACATTTTCGTTTTCTCGGTCCGAATAGCTCTTGCTGCTGGAAGCTCTCATTATAAACAATGTGACGTCATCGTCTGCGACTTCTGGTAAAGGCAAGGCTTTTTTATCAGCACCAAAAGTTGCGAACTTTCTCGTGGATGTTCTTTACTAAATCCTTTCAGCAAAAATATGGCAATATTGCAAAATGATCAAGTACGACACATAGAATGGACCTGCTATCCCAGTTTAAATAAGAAAATCTCATTTCAGGAGGCCTTTAAATAAGCTCTGCTTCTTCAAACACCTTTTCGAACATGTTGAATAGAGAAACTGGAAAATGTGATGTGTAATGTTGTATGCATGCATGTTCCAAATAAACACAAACTCTAACTCAATCTTCTCCTCCCAGTATTGTAAGCGTGTTGTTCATTAGCATATGTTCTGCATATGAAGAAAGACAGAGACTCAAAATGGATTGCACACCTTATTCTGCTCCCTTATCAATCCACTTTTCACACGTTTAGATAGATTGATAGATGGATGGGTAGATGGATTGATGGATTGATAGATATTACTTTATTGATTCCTTCAGGAGAGTTCCCTCAGAAAAATAAAAATTGCAGCAGCAGTGCACAGAATTGACAAGTAAATAATGGGGGTATAAATGGAAATAAAATAGAAAATATTACAATAACAATAAAAAACAAAAAGCTACAATAAGAATACAAATATAACAGTAAAAATAGGAATATAACAAGAGACATTTGGCAGCAGGGACCATATTATGAAAATGTATTGCACTGTTAATTGCACTGTTTTTTTGTTGCAGATTATTTCAGTATTTAGTTGATCAGCTTTGCAAGCATACACGCTTTTTCCTACACGCAAACATTTCGTAAATCAGGTCCTAAGTCATGATCTGTTACGAAAAACACTTTAAATGCATATGATAATTATAAGTAGAGTTCCTACTTTGCAGAAATTCACCGACCGCATATATCGGGAATGTAACTCTCGTGATAATTAAGCGAAGACTGCATTTATTTTATACCACATAATCTTCTTCCAAGAAGCCTGGAGCTATAGCTTTTAATCCATAATGTTACAGAACATTCTCAAAATAGCCACAATCTCCACCCCTACATATTCAATCTGCCAACTAGGTCTTCTGCTGTGGTTTTATAGTGTCTGTAATGGCTGTAAATAATGTCCTAATGATAAATAGATGGTTGTATCTTGACTTAAGTACAACCCTCTGTGGCATTTCGCCCATTGACAGCTCCAGCACAGCCACCGAGGGAGTTATTTGGACACTGCGTTCAATGAGAAGTTGTTGCAGGGTGCAGTGCAAGCGTCTGGTATGCACACCTGTCTCCTTGCATGCTCCTCTCCGAGCACGCAGCCCTCTTCTTAAGAGGGAGGAGATAGGCTTTGCCTGGACCTGCACCACGCACCTCCCTGCCCCTGCCTGGGGCCAGAAGGAAGGGCGGGGCAAGAGCGGGAGATGCCAGAGGTGTGGATTAGAAGGCTGTCAGGGGCAAAGTGGTAGCTGAGGTCACCCATGTACACCAGGGCTGTTTACCTTAATTGTTCTGCCTCTTCACTATTTTCATATAATGTCAATGCAAAGCTCTGCCAAGTGTAGAGTATGTAATATTGGGGCAAATAGAGCCATAAATCAAAACAGAAGCATTTATTTGTTCATTGTTAGGACCTGTTGCAAAAATTATTTTCTTCATGGCAGGAGCGCGTCACTATTTCGAGGAATCTGCTGGAAAATGATTAGTTGTTAAAGTTTATCAACTATATGCCATACAAATTAAGTTGGCAGTTTAGGTTTGTTAC
This sequence comes from Nerophis ophidion, assembly GCF_033978795.1. Lineage (NCBI taxonomy): Eukaryota > Metazoa > Chordata > Actinopteri > Syngnathiformes > Syngnathidae > Nerophis > Nerophis ophidion. The sequence continues at coordinate 31,880,997 of NC_084616.1, read as the reverse complement.
ATTTTTTCAATACTCAAATTAAGCTGTCATTTGAATGGCATTTTGCACTGATTGTGCAATTGAAAGAAGCATTCCCCTGTACAGTCAGCACATACAGTCGCAATCAAAAGTTTACGTAAACTTGTAAAGAACATAATGTCATGTATGTCTTGATTTTCTGATAATTTCTACAACTCGAGTGATTGGAACACATACTTGTTGGTCACAAAAAACATTCATGAAGTTTGGTTCTGTTATGAATTTATTATGGGTCTAGTGAAAATGTGACAAAATCTGCTGGGTCAAAAGTATACATACAGCAATGTTAGCATTTGGTTAAATATCGCTTGGCATGTTTCACTGCAATAAGGCGCTTTTGGTAGCCATCCACAATCTTCTGGCAAGCTTCTGGTTGAATTGTTGACCACTCCTCTTGACAAAATTGGTGCAGTTCAGCTAAACTTGTTGGTTTTCTGACATGGACTTGTTTCTTCAGCATTGTCCACAGAGAGTAAATAGGACAATGAAAAAGTAGGATTACCTCCAAATTCTTCAGCCATCCATCCATCTTCTACCGCTTATTCCCCTTTGGGGTCGCGGGGGGCGCTGGCGCCTATCTCAGCTACAATTGGGCGGAAGGCGGTGTACACCCTGGACAAGTCGCCAAATTCTTCAGGACAACCCAAAATCATCAGCCTAGAGGTTTGGTCTTGGGCGCAATTGGGTGTTCCAACAGGACAATGATGCCAAATACACGTCAAAAGTGGTAAAGGAATGGCTAAAACAGGCTAAAATTAAGGTTTTAGAAGGGCCTTCCCAAAGTCCTGACTTAAACATGTAGACAATGCTGAAGAAACAAGTCTATGTCAGAAAATCAACAACCAAATTATCCCCGCCCCTCACCTTCTTAACATTTCCCCAAACCAGTCCTAATCATTTGTGCGGGAAAAAAAAAATGTCTTGCTTTTTTGTAATTGTACCTTTATTTACCCAGATAAGAAACCCATTGAGATCAAGATCTCTTTCACAAGGGTGACATGGCCAAGAGGACAACAGCCCACGTCATGGAGCTGTTTCAGAAAAGTAATACGTTAAGCTAATCTTAGAAACCAAGTTGTTAAAGGGGAACATTTGTGACGCTTGTGTGGCATTGTAATGCCGGATTGGTTCTTCCGGGGATGCGTCGAAGCGATGAACACAACAAGGTAAGTTATAAATGGATTTATTAAATAATAAAAGGCTAGGAACAAAAACACTGCTGTAAAGAGAAGGCAAACCAAAAACAGAAAAACAATTCCTCAGCATGTGAGCTGGAATAAACAAATGGCTTAGCGTAAAAGCTAGCGAGAATATACATACAAAGATGAAGGTCGAGAGTCGTCACTGTTGCGCGTGGGCAAATTAGGATCCGAGACTGAACAAAGAAAAGAGGAAAGCTTATATAGGGAGAAATCAAGGAGAACCAGGTGTGTAGAAAACGAGGAGCAGGTGAAATCAATGTGTAACCATGGTAACGGACTAAACAGGAAGTAAGTGGGTCAGAAGAGAATGAAACAAAGATGGAAAAATAAACATGTGAAGATCTGAGTCACAGATCGCAACAGTATTCCCCCCCCCAAAAAGACAGATTCCAGATGTCTCAAAGAAAACAAAAACAAATAAGAAACAACTTGAACCCCCTCCCCAAAAACAGAGTCCACAAACGAAGGGAGGGCGGAGGGAGGCCACGGTGGAGGGTCGCCAAGTCGTGTGTCCCCGAATCCACCGAGGACAAGTCAAGTGGCGGCGGCGGATGGAACGCCGCTGCCGAACAAGTTTTGGCGGGCGACCTCGAAAAGGCCACATTAGTGGCCGCCTCGCAGGATGAGGTGCCCGGCGAGGCGGACGACCCGGGCACGGCCACATCCGTGGCCGACATGGAGGAGGGAGTGTCTGGCGAGGAGGATGACCTCGCAGAGGCCACGCCCGTGGTCGACGTGGTGGACGACGCCTCAGCACCGAAATCCCAGCAGGCTTGGAAGCAGCAGACGAGGGTGCGGGGACTGCAGCCAAAGCAGGCCCGAGTGCAGCTGGCGAGGATGATGCGGGTGCTGCAGCCGCAGGAGTCGTCGGAGGCGGCCTGGGAGCCGCAGGAGTCGTCGGAGGCGGCCTGGGAGCCGCAGGAGTCGTCGGAGGCGGCCTGGGAGCCGCAGGAGTCGTCGGAGGCGGCCTGGGAGCCGCAGGAGTCGTGACTGGTGTGAGCTCCAGCCTCATCGTCGGCGCCGGTGTGGGCTCCAGCTTCTTCGTCGGCAGTGCTTGGCGGCGTGGAGCTGGTACCGGCGCTTGTCGAGGAGCTGGCACTGGAGTGGGCTCCAGCCCTGTCGACACAGGTGAAGGTTCCAGCCCCGTCGTTGACGCTGGTGTGGGCTCCAGCCCCGTCGTCGACGCTGGTGTGGGCTCCAGCCCCGTCGTCGGCGGTGCTTGGCGGCGCGGAGCTGGTACCGGCGCTTGGCGGCGTGGAGCTGGTACTGGAGTAGGCTCCAGCTCTGGAGCTGGTACTGGAGTGGGCTCCAGGCTAAAGTCTGTAACTGGTATGAGAACCAGTTCTGGGTCGGAGGCTGGTGTGAGAACCAGGTGGGAGTCTAGTGCTGGCTTGAGAACCAGGCTAGCAACATTTTCTGGTGTGAAAACCAGGCGAGAGTCTAATTCTGGCTTGAAAACCAGGCGAGAGTCATGTGCTGGTGTGAGAACCAGACTGGGAGCAGTGCAGAACACCGGTGGTGGAGGACGTGCTGGAGGTAATGACCTCGCGAGTCCGAACACCGGTGGAGGAGGTCTACAAGGCCGTTGAGACTTGGCCGGGGGAAAAACAGGTGGAGGAGGTCTACAAGGCCGTTGAGATTTGGCCGGGGAAAAATCAGGTAGAGGAGGTCTACAAGGCCGTTGAGACTTGGCCGGGGGAAAAACAGGTGGAGGAGGTCTACAAGGCCGTTGAGACTTGGCCAGGGGAAAAAACAGGTGGAGGAGGTCTACAAGGCCGTTGAGATTTAGAGGGTAGTATCTGTGCTACCTCCGTAGCACAGCTATAGGTCATAGCCCCTTCCTCCAGACGGGGATCCCAGACCCGTTCCCTATGGTCAGGGACTGACCTTAAGGGAGGGTGGTGGGAGGCTTGGAGGCGGGCCGACTCCTCCCCTTTAATTTGTCCAGAATTTCCTTTAGAAAAGGGAGGAAACACCTTGGACTTGGCCGGAGAATGAGGTTTTAAAGGAGGTGTAGGAGAAAAACTAGGTGACTGAGGTTGACTAGAATAATAAGAAAAAATATCCTGATAATTCTGTATCTTGTCATGAATGTTATTGATATTCAAAAAAGGTTGGGAATGAGAATTACTGTCCACAATATAAAAATCTTCTGAAAAAATGTCATCAACAGAGGCCGGTGTTGCGTCACCGGTGGGCGTTCCCCAATTGACGTCATCGCTTGTGTCAGACAAAGTGTCATGGCAGCTTAAGGAATGATTTGAAAAAAAACAAGCAGGATTACCGGTAATGACGGGTGAATCCTGGACGGGGTGAAACTTGCTGTGTCCATGGGGAGGAATAAGTGGTGCTGGAACATTACTGCCGTGCGGGGAGCCTCTCCACTGGACCCCCCGCCTCTTCGGGGCAGCGCGAACGGCTTCGGAGGGGACTTCAGGCCCACAGTCAAGTCTTTCCTGCTCCCAAGCCACGAGCTCCAACCACAAACCCAAGTCGAAGGGTTCCTCCCGTGGTTTCGACGCGGAAAAACATTTTGATGCTCGGATCCTACTGTGACGCTTGTGTGGCATTGTAATGCCGGATTGGTTCTTCCGGGGATGCGTCGAAGCGATGAACACAACAAGGTAAGTTATAAATGGATTTATTAAATAATAAAAGGCTAGGAACAAAAACACTGCTGTAAAGAGAAGGCAAACCAAAAACAGAAAAACAATTCCTCAGCATGTGAGCTGGAATAAACAAATGGCTTAGCGTAAAAGCTAGCGAGAATATACATACAAAGATGAAGGTCGAGAGTCGTCACTGTTGCGCGTGGGCAAATTAGGATCCGAGACTGAACAAAGAAAAGAGGAAAGCTTATATAGGGAGAAATCAAGGAGAACCAGGTGTGTAGAAAACGAGGAGCAGGTGAAATCAATGTGTAACCATGGTAACGGACTAAACAGGAAGTAAGTGGGTCAGAAGAGAATGAAACAAAGATGGAAAAATAAACATGTGAAGATCTGAGTCACAGATCGCAACAACATTATCACAATTTCAGAAGGGTTAAAAACAATAAAAATCAGTTCCCAGTGGCTTGTTTTATTTTTTGAAGTTTTTAAAAAAAATGTTACACCTCCTGGAATATCCCTAAATAAAGCTTTAAAGTGCCTTATTTTCGCTATCTTCGAAACCACTATCCATTTCCCTGTGACGTCATACAGGGCTGCCAATACAAACAACATGGCGGTTACCACACCAAGATATAGCGACATTAGCTCGGATTCAAACTTGGATTTCAGCGGCTTAAGCGGTTCAACAGATTACGCATGTATTCAAACAGATGGTCGGAGTATGGAGGCAGATAGCGAAAACGAAATTGAAGAAGAAATTTAAGCTATTGAGCGAAGAGCTATTGACGCTATTCGGCCATAGCGTGGGTGTACCTAATGAAGAGGCCCATAGCATGGCTGCCTTATTAGCATCACCGGTAAAATGTGCAGACCAAACGATTAGGACTTTCGCATCTTGTGACACTGGAACAAACTTAAATCCATCGATTGGTAAGTGTTTGTTTCGCATTAAATGTGGGTATCTAGTTTCAAATGTACATACAGCTAGCGTAAATAGCATGTTAGCATCGATTAGCATAGCATGTTAGCATCGATTAGCTGGCAGTCATGCCGTGACCAAATATGTCTGATTAGCACATAAGTCAACATCATCAACAAAACTCACCTTTGTGATTTCGTTGACTTAATCGTTGCAAATGCATCTGCATGTTATCCATACATCTCTGTGCCATGTCTGTCTTAGCATCGCCGGTGGTGCAACTTGAATCCCTCCCTGTTAGTGTTGTTACACCCTCCGACAACACACCGACGAGGCATGGTGTCTCCAAGGTTCCAAAAAATAGTCGAAAAAACGGAAAATAACAGAGCTGAGACCCGGTGTTTGTAATGTGAAAAGGAAAATGGCGGGTGTATTACCTCGGTGACGTCACGTTCTGACGTCATCGCTAAAAGACCGATAAACAGAAAGGCGTTTAATTTGCCAAAATTCACCCTTTTAGAGTTCGGAAATCTATGCAAGGTATATATTGACGCTTGCATAGGTTTGGTGATAAAGTTCCCCTTTAATATAGGCTATAAATGAAAGCTCCTGGTCAAGAGTAAAACCCAAGTACTTGTAATTTAGGAACTGCTCTATAGGATATCCATTTGATGTTGCAGTATTTGGAATATTTTTCAGTAGCACCCTGTGAATGAGAGAAAACCATTAGCTTGCTTTTATCTGTATTTAAAACCAATTTGAGATCAAATAAGCGAGCCTGGCTGACATCAAAAGGAGCTTGTAAAAACTCAAAAGCCTGAGTGCTGGAGGTTCAAGAGCAATAAATAATGGTGTCGTCTCCATAAAAATGATATATTGCATTTGAAAAATCATTGCAAAGATAATTTATGTAGATAGAAAATAAAATGGGCCCCAGCACTGAGCCTTGCGGGACTCCTTTGGAAATGTCCAGTAATGAAGAGGTCATCCCAGCCACCTGTATACGTTGTGTTCTGCTGCAAAGCCGCAGCTGCAGTTTTAGATAATCCAATATGATGAAGGGCTTGAATTACCAGACTGTGGTCTACTGTGTCAAATTCTTTTGACGAATCAATAAATAGGGCGACAGAATATTTGTTGCCGTCTACAGCCTCGATTTAATCATTTAGGACCTTAAGCTGCACTTAAGGTCCTAAAAGTAAAAAACATTAACATTTTATATGTTCCATTGAGAATATAGAACGTTACACACGGCTCTCAAAAATAAATCAAAATGTTTTAGTACCACTTTGGTAAGCTAAGAAGCCGCTCCGCTTGGTGGATTGTCAGCGTATTAAACCTATGAGTATTATTATGGTGTGTGTATGAGGTAATACTATTACCTGTCGTTTTGTTTCGCAATATTATGCAAAATCAACTTTTCTAACCTTCTGGTACCTTCTGATCTGTATTTGGGACCTGCATAAATCCGCCTTTGTAGTCCGCACCGATGACGTAGTTGATAGGTTTCTTTTTTTTCTCTATCTTCTTATGTGGTATTCATTCTCCGCTGTTGTCATTTCTAATTTAAAGTAGTGTAAAGTTCTTACTTATTTCCGTCAGTAAAATCGCCATGAAAGTGCTAAAACATACCCGTGTAGTGGGTGTATATTATTCACCCAAAGAACTTTAGTTAGTTCCGGTCGGACGGTTTTTCACGTGACACCTTGTTGTTGTTTCTGGTTGTTTTTATAGTCTTTGGTATGACTCAACCAAGGTTTCAACTCACGACCTACCAATCTCAGGGCGAACACTCTAACCACATGTTTTTAACGAATGATGATCCATAATGATAATATGATAATGACATATAATATTAAATATTACGTTTTAGCGGCATTATTCTAACCGCAAACAGTGAACAACTATTTTTCCAGCTTAGTAACACATCACAATTGACATCACAAGTCAGAAAAGGTATTTTAGAATAACTTAAAAATTGTAACGATACAAACAAAAATGTTTGAAGCACAAACGATCGGGACACGTTTGGGGAGATTTGGACAAGTTGTGTGGCACGAAGAGGGTACAATTTCCCACAGAATTGGGATCCAAACCTTTAAATTGGTTGAGAAATGTGGATATTTGGAAACATTTGCAATAATTTCCCCCCAAAAATAAAAAATAAATACAGGAAAATGGGGCATTCCTGGAAATGTGGGAATTATTTGGCAAAAACAGGGAAGGCGTGCCGCAGTGGGAGAGTGGCCGCGCGCAACCCGAGGGTCCCTGGTTCAATCCCCACCTAGGACCAACCTCGTCACGTCCGTTGTGTCCTGAGCAATACACTTCGCCCTTGCTCCTGATGGGTGCTGGTTAGAGCCTTGCATGGCAGCTCCCTCCATCAGTGTGTGAATGTGTGTGTGAATGGGTGAATGTGGAAGTAGTGTCAAAGCGCTTTGAGTACCTTGAAGGTAGAGAAGCGCTACACAAGTACAACCCATTTCTAATTTATCATTAAAAAAAAAAAGAATGCTAACGTTGAACAAAGAGAGTAGAGTCTACCAAGTCAAATTTCTTGTGTGTAAAACATATTCGGCCATTAACTCTTATTCTGATTGTGATGAATGAGCAGAACATTTTAAAAGTATAACATACTTTATGCGTAAATGTTACGGAACACTGCTTTGGACCGTTCACAATATAAACATCATATTCACAGTCTTTTATCAACATTTGAATAATCCTGTTAATATTTGGGCTGGAGGGGGGAGCACAGTGGCACAGGGGTTAGTGCGTGTGCCTCACAATACGAAGGTCCTGGGTTCGATCCTGGGCTCAGGATCTTTCTATGTGGAGTTTGCATGTTCTCCCCGTGACTGCATGGGTTCCCTCTGGGTACTCTGGCTTCCTCCAACCTCCAAAGACATGCACCTGGGGATAGGTTGATTGGCAACACTAAATTGGCCCTAGTGTGTGAATGTGAGTGTGAATGTTGTCTGTCTATCTGTGTTGGCCCTGTGATGAGGTGGCGACTTGTCCAGGGTGTACGCCGCCTTCCACCCAAATGCAGCTGAGATAGGCTACCAAAAAAGGACAAGCGGTTGAAAATGGATGGATGGATGGATTTGGGCTTGAGATAATACAACATGATATACACAGTGTTGGACATAGATTACACATAGAATTCATAAAAACTCTGAATCGCAAGGAAGTGTCACTGAGTAATAATAAAAACACAATAAAATAAACAGAAACGTTTTTAAAAATTGTTAATGTCCAAATCTTCTGCATTATTCAATGAGCAAATTATCTTTTTCCTTGGGTTTGAATCAGCCACAAGGGTTTGACAGCATGGCAACAAGGAATACCACTTATACTGAGCACTACATTGCAACTCTTGCACAACCTAATGAGGTCCGATACAAGAGCTGTATCAAATATCTAGCCTTTACAAAGAAAATAATGTTCCACTTCTGCTGGGCCAGTAATCACGAGCAAGGCTGCCACAAATCTTCATTTAGAGGATTAGCCAGCAGGGAGACAGCTTGTGTTCTTCTGCTTTTATAAGAACTCTGTGCCCAAGTTCTTTGCTTTCCTGTCTCCTACAGCCAAACCAGCTGCCATGTTCACAGCACACATAACAGTAGTATTAATAATAATAGATTAGATCTGTGGTGTCCAAACTTTTTCCACTGAGGGCCGCACACAGAAATATTAAGGTCTGCAGGGGCCATTTTGATATTTTTCATTTTCAAACTATAACAAAATATATGGATTATGTTTTTTACCTTTAGGGCTCCCGGGGGCCATAAAGGGTCTAAGTCATTAAAATGTTAAAAACAAGTCAAATTATTATTATTGTTATTTTATTATTTAACACTTAGAGTAAATCTCTACAGTATATACACTTCAGGTTGATATAAAGTTAAACAAAAACAAAAAGGTATTATGCCTTTTTTGTCAAATACAACTTTGTTTTTTATAATAAAACTGAAATATGCAGTATTTCCCCCACTGCCCAAAACATTCAGAAAGCAATGTTTGATAGAATAGAATAGAATAGAATAGAATAGAAAGTACTTTATTGATTACTGGGGGAAATTCAGCACCACAGTTCACTCACAATAAACAATAATAATAATACATAATATATGACATATATTATATATATAATTTATAATATATCAATAATATAAATATATTCTACAAATATTTTACATTTAAGTGCAGTCAAGAAGGAAGTGATGTGAAGTAATTACAGCCTTAAAAATATCAATAATGCAGGATCAATAATTCATTAATAGTGTTGGATTGATTTTATTTAGGATTTTTTTTTTGAGCAATGGCAAACAACTGAAAATAAAGATAGACAAAATAAATAAAACAGCCAACTTTTTCTAGTTAGATTGCACCTCATTCCAATTTTTTTTTAATTTTTGCAATAGCATTTCCAGAAAGTGTGGCGGGCCTGTAAACAATTAGCTGCGAGCCACAAATGGGTCCCGGTCCACACTTTGGACACCCCTAGATTAGGTTCATATAGCGCTTTTCTAGACACTCAAAGCGCTTCACATAGAAGTAAGAAGCCATCATTCATTCACTCCACATTGACTCGCTATGGTGGTAAGCCACAGCACTGTATCTGCAGTATAGAAGAAATATGTGTGCCTGATCGTCTTGTCTCATCGCACATATGCCCGCACCCATGTGCACATTATGCTCACCCGTCCTGTCAGTGTGTCCCCTTTGGGAGCATCAGCCGCCCGTTTGGCACTCCTACTCAAGACACAACAAATTAAGGTCACAGCGGGAATAGCCGAGCCAGCAAAGGACAATGTGATCTATGTTTTTTTTTACTCCTCTGATTGTTGAAAACTGGCATGACTCCATGCAGCAAGAGAGTGGTCGACAAATGGCTTCTTTCACTCTTTGAGGAAAACTGACCCAAATGTGCCATTTTTTCAGCATAAAAGGTGACATTCCTCCGCCTTTGAATCCAGGTTAGAAGACAGACATGACTGCTCCCCCGATGACTCTTTGATAATACTGACAAAGAACTATAGTCCCCTTTGTCTCTGCTGGGACTCATCTTCGGCTTTTATGACTCCATCAATGTTTTTCCCCCAATTCATTTTTAGATAATTAGCCTGTGGCCCACACTCAGACAACATACTTGAACAGTGACTTATCATGGCTGTGGTACAGATTTTGTACCATCAACACTTGACTTTCAAAGCTTGGGACCAAACATGCACTTTTTGACTTTTGCGAGGGCAGTCTCAGTAGAGTGCTCTGCCCTGAAAACCAGGCTGAAAGGGTTCAGAGAGATTATTAGACGCTAAGTGTTCATTTAGCTCCCGTGCAAAATAGTTTTCGAGGATTTTCGAGATAAAGGGAAGGTGGGACACCGTCTGGTAGTTTACCATGAGGTTTCTCATTTGACATGTACATACCGTATTTTTCGGACTATAAGTCGCAGTTTGTTTTATAGTTTGGCCGGCGGTGCGACTTATACTTAGGAGCGACTTATGTGTGAAATTATTAACACATTACCGTAAAAGGTCAAATAATATTATTTAGCTCATTCACGTCGGAGACTAGACGTATAAGATTTCATCGGATTTAGCAATTAGGAGTGACAGATTGTTTGGTAAACGTATAGCATGTTCTATATGTTAGATAGATAGATAGATAGATAGATAGATGGATGGATGGATAGATGGATAGATAGATAGATAGATAGATAGATAGATAGATAGATAGATAGATAGATAGATAGATAGATAGATAGATAGATAGATAGATAGATAGATAGATAGATAGATAGATAGATAGATAGATAGATAGATAGATAGATAGATAGATAGATAGATGGATAGATAGATAGATAGATAGATAGTACTTTATTGATTCCTTCAGGAGAGTTCCTTCAGTAAAATTAAAATTCCAGCAGCAGTGTACAGAGTTGAGATCAATTTAAAAAAAAAGTACAAAGTAAATAATGGGGGTTTAAATGGAAACAAAATAAAAATATTACAATAACAATAAAAAATAAAAAGCAACAATGGGAATAAAAATACAACAGTAAAATAAGACTATAACAAGAGAAAGTAGGCAGTAGTGACCATGTCATGAAAATGCACTGCACTGTTAGTGTTTTGCATCCCCTGTCATCCTTGTACCCCCTACCCCCCGCCCCAGAGAGGAGTTGTATTGTCTAATGGCGTGTGGGACAAAGGAGTTTTTATTTGTTGTTGTTATTTGAATGAATGACTCTTGCCATAATATGTTAAGTTAACATACCAGGCACGTTCTCAGTTGGTTATTTATGCATCATATAACGTACTCTTATTCAGCCTGTTGTTCACTATTCTTTATTTATTTTAAATTGCCTTTCAAATGTCTATTCTTGGTGTTGGGCTTTATCAAATAAATTTCCCCCAAAAATGCGACTTATACTCCGGTACGACTCATATATGTTTTTTTCCTTCTTTATTATGCATTTTCGTCAGGTGCGGCTTATACTCCGGAGAGACTTACACTCCGAAAAATACGGTATAATCAATCAGTCAATCAACGTTGATTTATATAACCCTTAAGCACAAGTATCTCAAAGGACTGCGAAAACCACAACGACATCCCACAGATTCCACAATAATGAGGTGAGGTGCATTAGTTACTGTTAAACTCCCTGGAGATGAACTTTGTGTTTACAGCATTTTATCCACATTATTAGCTGAATAAATACACAATGATCTGGAGCCCAGCATTTCCAGAAGACACGTCCTTTCCAACACAAGCCTTCGACCTCCCTTGAAGGGCAGTATTGTATTCTGCCCGAGTGTACGCCTGTGTAAACTGTAGCTGCGGGGAAGGTGACCTTCATGGCATGCAGGGAGGCAGGCTGCGACAGTAGAAGATGACATGCCAAGCAAAAGAATGTTGGGGACAAATGTGATATGTAAAAAATGCTTGAATTGTCATTACGCAATGGAATAAAAGTGCATTATTCTTTATGTACGACAGTTGTAAGAAAAATACACAAAGCATATAATCCAGGTTTAAAGCACGGAAAAACTTGTATTTTTCATTAAACATGTTTGTCGTGCATCCATTTCGCCCTGAGGACCTCTATAAAGGAGATTTAAGTTCCAGGGAATGTTACTGGCTGCAATAGTCGACGCAGCCAAATGCACCCTTGCTCATGAATGATGCATGTCCCAGTCGGCCCCCTGGTGAGAGGGAGCTGGACAGCTGGGCTGCTGGTTGCTGTGTGTGCATGGTGCAGAACAAGGTGAGACTTTTTATGGCTCCCACCTATATCGCACGTCAAATCCCAATATGGAGCTCTCAGCCCAGCTTTTATATCCCCAACTGTCTCTTTTCTTTTACTCATGCCCTTGCATTGTCATCCTTCATCCCCCGCCCCCTCTAACTGAGCCCCTTTATTTTCGTCAGCGACAATGACTGTATTTTCCGTCTCACTGCCCCGTACTGCCGCAGTCTGAGGCTCAACATCATTGCAAGACCGAGGGAGAAGAAAAGTAATGGGAGTGGGGCAGCGCGTGCGTGTGTGTGTGTGTGTGTGTGTGTGTCCAACGTAGAGAAAAGGCTACATAATGGTTTGTTGTTGATGTCACATCTGTCGGCTCCTTCGGTGCAAGCTGTGCAGCGGAAAGATGAACTCTGTGACATTCCGACACATGTCAGCAGGCCTCACATGTAAACATGCAAACCTCTGTAACACACGCTCAATCGCAGCTTTTTGATTGGAGATGCATGAAGATACTTGAGAGAGCCAAAGCTGACAAAAAAAAGTGTTGACTACATAAATATAGCATTTAACAAGGAGCTATGATGATTTTAATAGACATTTAAAACGCTTCCTTGTGGTCTCAATCAGCGTTTTTCAACATTTTCTGAACCAAGGCAAATTTTTTTTCATTGAAAAAATGCGGAGGCACACCACTAGCAGAAAACAAAAAAACAATAAAACTCAGTAGCCAATATTGACAATAAAAATTCCTTCTCGCGATTGTTGGATATAAATTCAAACCATAACCAAGCATGCATCATTATAGCTGTTGTCTCAAAGTATGTATACTGTCACAACCTGTCACATAACACCCTGACTTATTTGGAATTTTTTTGGTGTTTTCCTGTGTGTCGTGATTTAGTTCTTGTCTTGCGCTCCTCTTTTGTTGTTGATTGTCATGTCATGTACGGATGTACTTTGTGGACGTCGTCTTCTGCTCCACACACTGTAAGTCTTTGCTGTCATCCAGCATTCTGTTTTTGTTTACTTTGCAGCTAGTTCAGTTTTAGCTTCGTTTAGCATAGCCATCCCTAATCTTCAATGCCTTTTCTTAGTAGCACTCGCCTTTTGTTTATTTTTGGCTCAAGCATTAGGCACCTTTTTATCTGCACACTGCCTCCCACTGTAGTCTGCATATTGTGAACACGACAAACCATGTTCTCTGCTGACACTTACTGCTATGCCGAGCTCTAGACAGCACAGACACTCAACAACGGCACATTTGCGGATTATAATTACCGTTTTGCAAAAAATATTTTTAACCCAATTAGGTGAAATGACATAATCTCACACGGCACATCAGACAATATCTCACGGTACACTAGTGTGCCGCGGCACAGTGGTTCAAAAACACTGGTCTTAATAATACGTAAATATTTGATACGCTTTAGTATACATTTTGCTGAATAACCCATTTTTTTAGCCTGTCTGTAATATGTTCAATTGTGGAGGGATTCCCAGATTGCAAATGAAAACACGCTCCACCCGCTCCAAAAGTATTACAATGTTTCTTTTAAAAATGTAAACTCTTTAAATATGTATCTTGAAGTCATCACCGCTACTGGAAGCCCTCCTCCCCCTCTGGCCGAGAGCTCGATTATAAGGGCCTAAACTACTGAAAGTTTGCGTGTACTAAAACACATGAAAGCTTGATAGCACAAGCACAACTGGCATATTAAACTCTTGGGCAGAGGATTGCGCCTCCTATGTGGGCAGAATAAGAAGCGGAATCCATTTTGCAGGTATGTTTTCGTGGGAATAGAGAATATATGCCGATTATTACAACACCTACAATACTGGGAGGATGTAAATGCAAAAACTGTTCTGCGGGCCCTAATTTGCATCTTTATTTAGCACATCTGAAATCTACAGCTGTAAGAAAGAAGCTGGATCACGCCGCAAAGACAGCTGGACACAGAAGCCTTCGTCCTAAGTCCTATTTGGTGTGTGTGTCAACGTATTTGGACTGTCATAAAAAAAGATAAAATAACGGACATATCTTCTATTCAGCAATATCACTTTATAAATGTATAGCTGCTGGATGACTTCATGAGATGATTAAGCGGTAGGAAATGGATTATTAATCTTTTTGTTAATTTACTGTTAATATTTGCTTACTTTCTCTTTTAACATGTTCTATCTACACTTCTGTTAAAATGTAATAATCTCTCATTCCTTTGCTGTTTGGATACTCTACATTAGTTTGAGGTGGTACTACACATTTTGGTATCAACCTTATACCAAGTAGTTACAGGATCATACATTGTTCATGATTAAAGTTCTCCTGTGTCAAGGGAAGTAGTTCCAGACTTTATAAACTATAAAACCATGAAAAAAGATTTTGTGATAATAAAAAAATATTGATTGTCCAGGGTGTACAGTGCCTTCGGCCCGATTGTAGCTGAGATAGGCGCCAGCGTCCCCCGCGACCCCCCCCAAAAAAAGGTAATAAGCGGTGGGAAATGGATGGATGGATGATGTAATCGTTGTAGTATCGACAAGATATGGCTCTTGTACTTGGTATTGTTACTATCAATGTATGTATAGAGCCACCCATTTGTTTACATTGAGGAGAGCTAGCTTGATGATAGCGGGTAGCTGCTGTATCTTCCTACGGTGTGTTGTGAAGCATGTTTAGCCATTCCTTGTCCTGCAGGGATGATACTGGTAAGAAACATACTTTGTTGGTCGCCATGGAGGCGAGGATTCGTGATTTAGAAGTAGCTAAAACACTGCCGACTGCTGATAAATGTTAGCCACTAACTAGCTATGTTTTAAAACACCTCTTGTAGAGTGGCGCTTCAGTGTTTATAGCTTTACACTCACCGTTTGTTTTTAAGCCTCTTATATCTCCACACTGTGGCTGCTTTTAAGTAGTCCGTATGTGTGCATTGCTGTACATGTGCCTCTGCTTGTAATGGCTGTAAAAAAGGTAACACTTTAGTATGGGGAACATATTGTAAGTACCAAAGACATAATTTAGAGTTATTTGGTTAGGGTTGGGGTTAGAGGGTTAGGGTTAAGGTATAATGCAGCTGAGATAGGCTCCAGCGTGCCTAGGACAAGAAAATGGATGGATAACTAAGAGCTTATATGTTACTAATTTGCATGCTAATAAGGAACTAATTATGGTGAACATGTTCCCCATACTACAGTGTTACCAAAAAAAAGGACCGGTATTTTTCAGAGGCAGTATAGAACTATTCAGTGGCCTAGTGGTTAGGGTGTCCGCCCCTGAGATCGGTAGGTCGTGGGTTCAAATCCCGGCCGAGTCATACCAAAGACTATAAAAATGGGATCCATTACCTCCCTGCTTGGCACTCAGCATTAAGGGTTGGAATTGGGGGTTAAATCACCATGAATTATTCCCAGGCGCAGCACCGCTGCTGCCCACTGCTGCCCACTGCTCCCCTCACCTCCCAGGAGGTGATCAAGGGTGATATAGTATGTGTGTGACAATCATTGGTACTTTAACTTTAACTTACAGTCAGGAGATTAAAGATCTGAGTCCTTTTTATTTTTAATTCATCAGTGCCGCCAAAACTATAAGGGGCCGCTAGGGATATTATTCAGAATTACCTCTTACTTACACTAGTGAAATGCTCTCATATAAACAACTGAAATGTTTTTCTCTCATACACACTACTGAAACACTCGAACATACACTACTTAAATGCCCTCACATGTATAAGAGTGTTTCAGTAGTGTGTGTGAGAGAAAAACATTTCAGTTGTTTATTTGAGAGCATGTCAGTAGTGTGTATAAGAGTGTTTCAGTAGTGTGTGTGAGAGAAAAACCTTTCAGTTGTTTATGTGAGAGTATTTCGGTAGTGTATGTAAGAGGTAATTCCGAATAATGTCCCTAGGGTTACAAAACCACGGACAAGCTCACTTCACAATGCATGAACCTTTATAAGTCAGAAACGACGACATTCATCATAAATCCCATTTAATAATGGGATTCATGCAATGTGCATCGTAAGTGGCAACATGCACCATTCCTACACAACTAATATCAGAGCACTAGAAAATATTCTGTGCTATTCATTTTTTAGTAAATACTGAATAATGATGTCAATTTTACTGCGGGAAAAAAAGTCATTGCCTTGTACAATGACATAAACCTGTTATTTTTACTTTTGCACTGGGCTGATTTTGAGACAAAGAGAAGGCGCTTCTGCAAGTGTGGTAAATATCTTTCATTGTCTGCCAGTCTACTAAAGAGTGAAAATGTGATAGCGCTGCACATCCCAGTCCCACACGCTCACACGCACACGGTCCCACTAAGCTGTCCTCCTACTGAAGGGTGACACCAACTGTGGGACTGATCATGCCACCACAGCCCAGGAAAGAACCGAGAACGCCATCAAAACACACCAACGTGGGGGGAAAAGGTGATCAGGTCCATTTTAGATGCACTTTTCACCGTCACCGTGACATTGTTCGTTCAAATACCCTTTGCTGTAGGGAAGAGAGACCAAGAGAGAGAATCAAAAAGAGCTTTATAAGCAATGACTTTAAAATTAGAGGTGAGGAAGAAGAGTGCAACATAAATATGGATGAATAGTGATGCACAACTCTAAGAGGCTGTTCACACTATGCAGGCCATTTTTTAATGTGTCTTTTTCCACCCCATGTTTACCTTTATATTTTTCATTTATTCATTAATTTCAGGCAATGACATGAAAAAAAAAAGTACAAGGTAGAAAACACGATATAAAATATATTATTATAACGCAAAATGTAATGTAAATTATGTCAGCATGATGATCCAGTTTTGTGTGGGAAGAAGATAATTTATTTAATCCCACCCCCAGTTCTCCATTCAGTGATTAATACATTGAGCTCCGCTGTTACTTGGTTTAAGGATTATTATACAAATGTATCATGGTGGCATTACCACAGGTAACAATCATTATTACACTGTAACAATCATTTGTATCAACAATGTAGGAAACATGAACAATGCCAGCAATTGTAATAAACAATATACCAATAAAGGTGAGGAAACATTGAGGACATGTTAACACTACGAGACAGGGTACAACAAATTAAATACCCTCATCTCTATATTTTAACCAGACCCGATGTTTGTATAATAGTTTAAATCAATTAATAGTTTGGCATTGCTTGTTTTGTAAATCCAGTAATTTCCAGAGTTTTACTTCGCATACAGACGAACAAACACGTTTGCGCGTGGTTTGAGCTTTCAGCAATGAGAATTATCCAAAGCCTCTCAAGTTATGAGCCTGCACTTGTCTTATAAAAAAAAAACGGCAATCATTTTTTAAATCCTTTATATAAGATTATTGATATTTAACAGTTCATGACAGCTGTGTTTTGAAAACGCTGCTTTACTGTCAGAGTGACAACCTTGTTGTGCAGTGGGGTGTGTAGCTTGGGTGAGGGCCCCTTCGTTGCCTCGTGATGCTTATATTTCATTGGTTTGGTTTGAATTACTTGTGAGCAGTAAAGGGTGGGATCAGGGGTGAATTTGCTAGCTCAGCACCAGAAAATTCAAATAGATTCAGTCCGTGCGTAGAAAAGTACTGAATTATGTCACCATCACTAACCGCAAAACAAATGTCCGACCGAGATGTCGGCAAAGTGGGGTAACACAATTTTGCTTCAGATAAGACATGGATGAGAAGTAGTTGCCACATATATGTGTGTGTTTTTACAGCTCTTTGTGAATGTTAATATTTTAGGAATAGTGTTGTCTGAATACAAAAAAGTAAATAAATAAACATATTTTTGCTAGGGATCACCCTCATCTTAACCATGGATGTACAAGGCCGCCTTATTGCACGGGTTTACGGACCCGATTTTGACGGCATAATGCAATGGTTGGTGTTCATAGATGTCAATCACAAACGTATGTACAGTACAGGCCAAAAGTTTGGACATACCATCTCCTTCAATGTGTTTTCTTTATATTCATGACAATTTACATTGTAGAGTGTCACTGAAGGCATCAAAACTATGAATGAACACATGTGGAGTTATGTATTAAACAGAAAAAGGTGAAATAACTGAAAACATGTTTTGTATTCTAGTTTCTTCACAAAGCTTTTCTTTGTTCTGATTACTTTTTCGCACACTCTTGGCAATCTCTCAATGGTTTTCACTTCACAGCTGTGCATGAAGCTCATCGAGAGAATGCCAAGAGTGTGCAAAGCCGTAATCAGAGCAACGTGTAGATGGTTGGATATGGATTCTTAATAGGACTAGGATTAGAGATAGGATTCTTCTATTAAGAATCCATATCCATCCATCCACTGTGATAAGGTTTGTATAAATGTATAAATGAACGAACCTTGTCTCAGTGGATGGATGGATAGGGGAAATATAATGATGAAACAAGTATTCCACTGTAGTAATAAACAAAATAAGATTTCAATTAGTTTGTGACAAATGACAAATACAGAAACATGTGCAGTAGCATGTTTAACATTTTTAAACCATGTCATTCAAAGACAAATACAAGCAAGTCGCGTCCAGCAGAACTGCACAGAAACAACTTTTGTCCCTCTAATGGTACAGTGATGTACCATTTTTTTCTGCCAGTCCATAGCTGTCAAGAGCAGTGTTGTATTACAATTGAACACGACAAGATGTGGTCTAATGTAACAGTGAATCAGAGCCTCAAGTGACTCCTCAGTAATAGCAGGCTTTCTACAGCAAAACACTGTGCTTTCATAAATGTCAAAAGAAGCGTGGCTTCAAATGGGCCCATTCAAAGGGATTATTCCCACTGTGAGGTTTGAAACCACGCAGATATAAAAAAGCAAAGTTAATTCTCGCAGTTTTTTTCATTGGTCCTCCCTTCTTCTCTGCGTTCAACCTTTTTGAAATCCTAATCCCTTTGCACCATTTTTCCCAACTCCTTCCATTCCCTCGTTCCATGTCGCTCACTGGCTCCTGCATAAGGCCCAATTACAGAGATGATATCCACTGTCAGTCAGCAGCTCACAGATGAAGCGGGGCCTCTTTAACATGCTAATGGAATGCCAGATTCAATCAGGTCTTTGTATGGCAGAAGGGAGGGACGCACTGCTCATTATGAAATAAATCATAATAACAATGAGGCCGTGCCACAGTGGCATGCAGCACCTAACTAGCCACAGTGTTGGACTCTTTCCGGGTCTCCTTATGAACACTAATTTTGTCAGGAAGTAGAGGTGAAGAACCCTAAGATGCAGAGATGGCAGGCTCGGTGCAGGAAAACATGATTTTAATGTCCAAAAAACGCAAGGAAAACACAAACCAGATACCAGGAAACAGGCAAACTTAAGACAGCAAACAGGAAACTGGAAGAACTGGAGACAGCAAACAGACGAAAGCGTTCGGCATAAAGGAACAGTTCACAGTCCTCAGTATACAGCCAGTAACACTCCAGCCCTGACTGGAGGGAGAGGCAGGTATAAATAGGAGCCTGATTGGCAATTGCCACCAGTTGTGCCGGACTGCCAATCGAGTACAGGTGAGGGAAACAAGCGCTAAAGGAGACATGCAGGAAAAGGAACCAAAATAAGAGCGCTGACAGGAAATAAAACAAACACAGAGAGAAAAAACAAAACATAACTGAGTGAGAATCCTGACAACTTTCCTTTCTTTTCTTCCTCTGGTCTTAGGAAGACCAAGCTGTTCGTTGTCTGCGAGACTAATTTGATGGTTAATTTGTTTGTGTTTGTGTGGCTGCTTTAATTTTTGATGTCAAAACAACCGTGCACTGGTACATGACAACCATACTTGCCAATCATGAGACCTCACATTTTGGGACGTGGGGGGTTGGTGTGGTTGGGGTTAAGAGGGGAGGAGTATATTTACAGCTAGAATTCACCAAGCCAAGTATTTCATATATATATATATGTATATGTATATATATATAAGAGAAATGGTTGAATTTCAGTGTTCATTTATTTACACATATACACACACATACTACTCATCTACTCATTGTTGAGTTAAGGGTTGAATTGTCCATCCTTGTTCTATTCTCTGTCACTATTTTTCTAACCATGCTGAACACCCTCTCTGATGATGCATTGCTGTGTGGCACGCACAAAAGTGCTTTCATCAAATGCACTAGAGTCTGGAATCTTCCATCTCTCCCTAGCATGGCCCAAAACCGGTCAATCTTTGCTTCCTGAGGAAGATCTTCACTGCCAAGCACTTAGTAGTCCACTACTTCTTCCCAGAGGCTATCCAGGTCCAATCGGAGCTGCAGCTTGGAACTAACAAACATATTTCTTCATCTTACTCGTCGTCGGTGTCGCCACGGCTGTAGCTTCCTCATTCTTCTGCTTCGTCTCCTTGTTGTGTGCGCAGTTGTGCACTGCACCCTCTTAAAGCCGGAGATGTTATTGTCACATATGAAGGTACAGTAGATGGCAGTATTGTCCTGTTTAAGAGTATCACAACATTGCTGTTTACGGCAGACGAACTGCTTTACGATAGACGAAAACGTGACTGCTGTTGTTGTGTGTTGTTACCGCGCTGGGAGGTCGTTAATGAAGCTGCCTAACAATAAACCCACATAAGAAACCAAGAACTCGCCCTCGATCATTCTACAGTTATAACGTCATTGGGCAGGCACGCTGTTTATATTGTGGGAAAGCTAACGTGAAAACAGGCTGTCGACACATCACTTAGGTCCACATTGACCTGGAGGGGGCGTGGCCTCCAGCTCCACCTGATTTTCAGTAGATTTTCAGGAGAAAATTTGTCCCGGGAGGTTTTCGGGAGAGACACCGAATTTCGGGAGTCTCCCGGAAAATCCGTGAGAGTTGGCAAATATGATGACAACTGTAGGATGTAATTTCCGTCACCTAAAAGCACATCTCCACTGGTAGAAACTTGATTAGATGGTACAATTAGATGTTTACTTAGAAAGTGGCATGGGTTGTTATACGGTCAGCGATCAGGTCAATACACATGTCAGTGCACAGGTGAGTGAGGAGATCCGACTGGTGTGCTCGCCGGCATATATCGCTTTAAAATAAACGCAGATGGGACTTTGGAGAAAACTGTTACCAAGTTTTGAGAAAAAATGCGAAATCTGTAAAGCACAGAGTCAATCGTTTGAGAAATGATAATTTCGATAATTTCGGTAACTTGAAAACAGAATTTCAATTCCTATTGTCGAGTCTCGGGCTGAAGTTGAATAAAAAAAAAAATAATGATAATATTTCGGAAAGGTCCTGTGGGCGGGTTAAAAATTTTAACAGCCCATATATGGCCCACTTGTTCTATTTTGTTTTTTGGTTAAAGGGGAACTGCACTTTTTAAAAAATATATATTTTTCCTATCGTTCACCATCCCTTTGAGACAAGAATACATATGTCTTTCTCTTTTTGTATGCATTCTAAATCGTAAATAATCGCTAGCAAGAGATGGCTAACAATTTAGCTAAAGAGTATTTGATCTAATCCACCCATATAGCCCTCTAAAAAAACATCCAAAAACGTCCATAAACACTTTATATACATGTTGTAAGTATGTATATAATCTAGTGACAAGCACATTCATAACATTTAATATTTACATATTTTGGTCATTTTGAACCCTTTTGGTGGCACATTTATTTCTCAGAGTTTATCACATAGTTTGCTATTTCCATTAACAACAACAAGCATTACTAATTATGGCAAACTTCATGAAAGCCAACGCCGACTACTTTGGGACAAATAATGATCCAGAACCTTATATTTTTGAGCCTGAATATACCGAGGATGAGCTACAGTATTGTTAAATACTAAACAAAAGATAAATACGTTTGTGTTCTTCTCCCATATAGGGATTGTGAATAATATGCAATATGGAAAAAAATGCAGTTCCCCTTTACAGCTTGTATTTTGTCCAGGTCTGCCCTACATCTGCGCTAAGATGCAAACTGTACGTTCAATACACCCACAATGCTATACAATATTCCAAAGTGAACCAGCCATTAGGGGCCAAACGAGAGATTATTATTATTATTATTACAAAAATTAACCTCTAACGTAATCCAGCTGTCACGTTTAACAAGCATGATGCGCCTCATTCAGCATCTTATACCCTCATCACCCTCATTAACATCCTGCTTCAGACATTCAAAAGCTGCATCGACTCTTTTCACCCACAGTGTGCTTTGTTAGAAGATCCTCCCACTGAGATTTGATTGGTTGGTTGTTCGGTTTCATTTGGTTGGCTGCGCATCAACACAAGTCTTTGCTGCTCATGCACGTCTACAGCCTTGTGATTTATTCCAGACGGTATCAAGCAGAAATTATTGAATAATGCATTGCCTGATCTCATGGAAAAAATATAATAAGGACCCATTTACACTAATCCGGATAAGGTTATCCAGGGTAAATCCCACGTTACTTTATCCGTGTCCATACACAACAATGTCATCTCCGTCCGTCCGAGCAACGCGACCTAATACGCATGCGCGGAAAATGTGCACGTCATAGTCATCTCCAGTATTGCTTAGTGCGCAAGTTCTTAAATTGAACTTATCTGAACCATATCCAGTGTTGTGGTATTTCAATGAACTGGAATCCAGTGTGCTGTGGGGCCCTTTTGTTGTGAGTCATACCTGAGCCATCATAAATTAATCAAATCTGTATTAGACACGTAAACAATGTGATTAAGAACATTTTACATCAATCAAACTAGGGATCTAGATATCTGGTCAGGACACCACTCACTCTTTTGCCTTCACCTTCATTGTCCATTCCTTTTTGGTGATTTTATATACTCTGGACCTAGACGTTGAATCCGCGACATACGTGGCGGACAATAGCTGATAGTCTGCTTCGCCATTCCAAAAGCAGTCGTCGTTTTCCGTAGTTAGTCTTCCCTCGACGGCCAGGTAATACAAAGCCCAAGCTACCTTTGTTATCACATCCACGGGAGCTCGCATTCTCGTTGATTCTCTGTCAACAAATGGACAAAGTTTTTCGTGCATTCGAAAGTTCTCTTGCGGTTTGAGAAGTGTTGTATCCCAAATAGCTGGAATCGCTTTCTCCTAAGGTATTCATGTGTGAATTCCACAAGCGTCTGTACATGTACATACATTCATTTCCAGTGGTTACCCCTGTGTTATGAAACCGATTTATTATGAAGCTGGCTGTGGCGCGTTCTTTCTGACGTCACTTCCTGTGTGGGGCGTGGTCTTTCTGGCCTCACTTCCTCTCCGAACTCAGTTTGTAAACGATCAATGAGTCCATACAAAGCAATACACGGCGCACTTACCCGTGTAAAAATTTGTCCGAGGAGGGGGACCTATACGATGGTTTAGTGTGGCTGGAACGGGGCTTAGGCTAAATAATTATTCGTTTATGAAAGTGGCCCTCAAAATCCGGCCCGCCTGTAATAAAATAAAGGTAATAAAAAGATTTATTTGTATATATATATATATATATATATATATATATATATATATATATATATATATATATATATATATATATATATATATATATATAGCGGGCCCTGGTAAAACATGTTTAATCCAATACGGCCCCTGGGTCAAAAAGTTTGGGGACCCCTGGTTTAAGGAGTTAAACTACTTAGTGTAGAAACGGCATAAGAGGGAGCCTCTCATGACCTTGAAGCAACGGAAGGTGAACATGCGCTAAACTTGGCTGAGGAGACGACATAAAAAATGGATGTTTACTTTGACAATACACCCATGTTTCTCTCCCCCTTTATGTCACGTGCAATATGTAGCTGCTCATTTTTAGTATTATTTTTGCTTCAACCTTTTAAAAAAATACACAGTGGCTCAGCCAGTAGACACCCCTTTTCAGCTACATGCACTTCTATACTGGGGGAGGTGAGTGATGGACACTGATTTAAACAAAAGTGTCACTTGTGGTCACAGCAATGACAAGTGATGTTACAGTCGAGGCTCTTTGCCAGCACTTAGAGAGATTGTACTCTGGTTGGGTAGCCCAGGGATGAGCAGTGAGCTCTATGTTGGAGGACATGCTTGTTTGCTAGACGCTTCCATATTCAAAGACAATACACATCCATGCACCTCCCCCTCTCCTTTACGCTGATAGGACGTTGCCCTCTACCCTCCTTGGGGAATGGAGGTCAATGAAATGGACTGGCGAATACACCGTATTATGGCTCTACAAAGGGCACAGGTGGGCTCTTGTAAATGCCTTCATCACCCACATTGCTCCAGCCCATCCTCGTCCCAACCCCCACTTAAAGGCTGCGGGCCTAATCTAAAAGAAAATCTGGTGCCTTTGTGACTGTCCTGCGCAACGGATGTGATAGAATTCCACACCTAAGGGCACAGGTTCCTGGGCGGTGCATGAAAATAAAATCACTGGCTATTGTCCCGACGAGTTGTGTGACTGAGGTCCTGTTTACAATAAGGTTATCCAGGATAAATCCCACCTAACCTTATTCGTTTCCGCACACAACAATGCCACCGTTTAAGACTCCCTCCGCATGTGCGGTAAATGCACAAGTCATAGTCACCGCCGGTGTTGCTTTGTGTGCAAGGTCTTAAATTCGACTTATCTGAACAATATCCAGTGTTGTGGTATTTCAATTTACTGGAATCCAGTGTGCTGTGAGGCGCTATTGTAGTGAATCACACCTGAGCCATCATAAATTAATCAAATATGTATTAGACACATAAACAATGTGATAAAGAACATTTTACATCAAACAATCTCGGAATCTAGATATCTGGTCAGGACACTCCTCACTCTTTTGCCTTCACCTTCACTGTCCATTCCTTTTTGGTGACTTTGTATACTCTGGACTTAAACCACTGGTTCTTAACCTGGGTTCGATCGAACCCCAGGGGTTCGGTGAGTCGGCCTTAGGGGTTCGACAGAGCCTCCGCCGCGGAGGTCAAGACACACCTGACTCATCGTGTAAATAAAACTTCTCTCTATTGGCGTATTATGGATACCCCCAAACAATGTTCCCTCTAATTTTCAAATTTTCCAAAACTCCTTGAGCATTCAGTGGAGCACATGTGAGCGACGTCAGACGTGCACATCCACTTTGGCCACACCAGCAGCACACCAGTCTCAAACCTGACTAAATAACAAGTCAAATGTTTTATTATTATAATCAAATGACAGCAGTCATTTCCATGTCATTATTTTCTAATATAAGTGTTTTGGCCCACTGACGATGACAATATCAAAAAATATTGTTTTTCATGTGTACTAGGTGGGGGGTCCTGCTTTGGAAATAATTTGTACCCCTTTCAGATATTGTATTTAGGTCCCACTAAAACAGGGGTGCCCATTACGTCGATCGCGAGCTACCAGTCGATTGTAGAGGGTATGTCAGTCGATCGCCAGCCAAGCATTAAAACAATAGACCTAAAAATTAGTGATCATCAATCTTCACTAAGACGTCACTTTCGTCATTTCATTGACCTTGACGGCACCCAAAGATCTTCTGAGATAACACTGGTTGATCGAGGGGACAGCGAGAAACACTTTTTATTTCAACAGACTCTCGCATCGTACCTGTCGTCACAACGCTAGAGACCGACTGCACAGTTCCTGTCTTCACAATAAAAGCGCTGCTTCATCCTGCCTGCGCTAAAAAAATAAGAGTCTCAAAGAAACTGCCGTGCACGGAATTTGCAGCCATTGTATTTCTTGTCAAGTTTATAAAAACGAGTATAGAAGCTAGACAAATAAGATGTCCAAAACCAACCACTCTCATGTGGTATCGGACAGAAAGGAGCACTTTTTTTTAATCATTCTTTTGAAAATGTGGATGTTATCAGCACTACTGTCTGATTCCAATCAATGCAAGTCATCAGAATCAGGTAATACTCCAACTTATATTCTTGTCTTCATGAAAGAAAGGAATCTATACGTGTTAAACGTGCTTGTATTATTTTTAAACACATTTCCCTTTTTAAAAAAAACGTCTATATAAGAATGAGGTAGATCCCCTCGACTTGGTCAAGTGAAAAGTAGCTCGCCTGCAGAAAAAGTTTGGGCACCCATGCACTAAAACATTCACATGTTGCACAATGAGATGTAAACATGGGATCATGTGTACATTCCTGTAACTTTCTGTTTGTAAAATATATCTTTGTTAGTACCTCTTTAACATAATAACATAATTTCATGATTAATATTTACAAATTAAGATTATATTAAGAAACTACATTTTGTTGTTCACTAAGAACGGTTCGGCGAATGCGCATATGAAACTGGTGGGGTTCGGTACATTCGACATGGTTAAGAACCACCGACCTAGACATTTTGAGTCCGCGACATACATGGCGGACAATATCTGATACAATCTGCTTTGCCACGTCCAAATGCATTCGCTGATTTCCATAGTTTTCCCTCAACGGCCAGGTAATATAAAGCACACACTATCTTTTTTAACACATCCTTTGGAGCCCGCATTCTTGTTGACTCTTCTTTGACAAATAGACAAAGTTTTTCGTTAAGTAGAATCACAGCTGACCTGGACATTCAGAAGTTCTCTTGCCGTCTGAGAAGTGTTGTATCCAAAATAGCTGCAATTGCTTTCCCTTAAGGTATTCATGAGTGATTTCCACAAGCATCTGTAAAGAAGGAAAGAGAAACACTGGCGTGTTTGGATGACTTTCCTTCATCTTTCCAATGGTTAGCTCCGAGTTACGAAACTGCTTTATTTTGAAGCTGGCTGTGGCGTGTTCTTTCTGACGTCACTTCCTGTGTGGGGTGCGGTCTTTCTGGTGTCATTTCCTCTCCGAACTCGTTTTGTAAACGGTCAATGAGTCCATACAAATCAAAGTGCCGGAGATTAGAGAAATACACGGCGCACTTACCCGTGTAAAAAATTGTCCGTGGAGGGGGACCTTAAACGCTGGTTTTGTGTGACTGAAACGGAGCTTAGGCTAAATAATTATTTAATATTTAATAATGTTTAAGGGGTTGAAAGACCGAGTGTAGACATGGCCTAAAGGATGATGGAGGGGAGGAAACGGTAGGCAGTGGAGGGAAAACAAGGAAAAAGAGAGAACAGGTGCAAGGAGTTAGAAGGCAGTTCTTTCTGTTTGTCACCTTTCCTCCTTGAGTTGTTTACTTATTTTTCCTCCCGCTACCCATAGCTTCCTTTAGTGACAAAGGACTGGATGACCCTTCTCCCCCCCACTAGCATTGCCATGAGTCTAACCACCATCATTCAGTCCTGCAACAGACACAACAAAGCAACACTCCCATTCGTCTTTAACGGAATTCCATAAGTCCATCCGTCACTGTCTCAGACATCGCCTACAGTCAGTGACATTCAAGCATGTCTTCAGGGTAGCTCTGTGATTCTCTTACAAATCTGGCTGGCCCTCAGCCAGTGAACGAGAATTTACTTGAAAAGGAGAAGACATAAAATGACACGCACCTGTGTTGCCACAGCACCTTTGGTAGATGTCCAACACTGATAATGTAACCTTGAACAGTAAGACGGGTAAATTGGCAGTCCATTTGTGTCCCTCAGGGTACAATTCCCAGTATATAAATGTGTCAAATGAAAATTATCACTGGGTTTCAGGTCAACTTTTTGTATTTAACTTTGTACCAGTATATCGCGAAGTTGGAAATGTTAAGTGTCGGGAGTTTAGGACCTATCAATCAATCAATCAATCAATGTTTATTTATATAGCCCTAAATCACAGGTGTCTCAAAGGTCTGCACAAGCCACAACAACATCCTCAGTTCAGATCCCACATCAGGGCAAGGAAAAACTCAACCCAGTGGGATGACAATGAGAAACCTTGGAGAGTACCGCAGATGTGGGTGACCCCCCCGAGTGACCGGTGCAATGGACGTCGAATGGATCTAGCATAATATTGGGAAATTCCAGTCCATAGTGGATCCAACATAATAGTGGGAGTCCAGTCCATAGTGGGGCCAGCAGGAGACCATCCCGAGCGGAGACAGGACCTAAAGTTTAGAGCAGGGGTAAGGAACCTATGGCTCGCGAGCCAGATGTGGCTCTTTTGATGACTGCATCTGGCTCTCAGATAAATCTGAGCTGACATTGCTTAACATGATAAGTAATGAATAATTCCACTTGTAATAAGTGTTAAAAATAATGTTCAAAACATAAAACATTCTCATGCATTTTTAGTCCATCCATCCGTTTACTACCGCACCTGTTCAAGAAGTTGCGTTAAGAAGTTATTTATTTATTATTGGTTAATGTGGGGCTTGTCCTCCTGGGGGGTTTTCAGACCACCAAGCACCGACATGAGAGCCCATTTCAGGGTTACACTATTGTTTTATTTTTCAATAAGTCTCTCAGTTGCTTTCCAGCAATTGTATTTTTCTCTTTCGTTCTCGCTCGTGCTCTGGCTCCCCGTCTCTCCTCCTGGCTGCTGCTTATAACAGAGCGACAGGTGATTAGATAACAAGGCTCAGGTGGGCCATCTACGCAGCTCTCGCTGATTTCGAGGCCGGTCCTGGCACACCCCAGTTAGCTTCAGAATAACAATGTTATTACAAAGAATAAGAGACCTATTATACTCTACAAAATGTTGGTCTTACTTAAAAATGCACGTGTTTAGTTGTGTTCAGTGTTAAAAAAAATATTATATGGCTCTTACAGAAATACATTTCAAAATATTTGGCTTTTTGGCTCTCTAAGTAACAGAGTGACTGTCATTTAAAAATGCAGTGATGATCAATTTTGTAAATATTTTTTAAGTATCATCTCATGTCACAAAGAGACATACTTGTGTTGGACACAGTGACTTCATATTCGTAAGGGCGAATAAGGGTGGGTAAAGTTGCTCCCTGGAAAACAAAACAAGGGTCACCTTGCACGGTTGGTCGACCACATGTTATTTGTGTGAAAGGAGTTTTATAGTATCCATAAAAGTTAAATGCAGGCAACTGGACTCTTCTTGTTTGTTGAAGATATTTTAGAGTTGGATCCATTTAACTTTTGTGGATAATCTACAAATCTACTCAGATTCTTTCATACTATTTGACTCTAACCATGATTGAATTAGATGTGAAGGTTTTGGAGTAATACTAATACATGGGACACAAAGTGTTTAATAACACATTTTTAGCGCAATATAACAAAATTACCGGCATAAAAGGAGTTTTCTTCAATTGAACGCTTTCCTGCTTAGCTTAACAGAATCAAAATAAACACATTTTGTTCACAGAACTATGTCCTGCTTAACCTAAAACAGGATAAATTCAGTGTGCTACTTTGACAAAAAGAAAGGAAAGGTGAACTATTTGTCTTTTAATGACTGGCAACATTTCAATTGTTATTTATGAAGCAGATCCCCAATCAAACAGTGTGGTCATTGTCTTCAAACAATCAATCAAAGTTTATTTATATATTCCTAAATCACGAGTGTCTCAAAGGGCTGCACAAGCTACAACGACACCCTCGGCTCAAAACCCACATCAGAGCAAGAAAAAACTCAACCCAATGGGATACAATGAGAAACCTTGGAGGGGACTGCAGATGTAGGCATGCGCGTAAAAAGTGACAGAACAACTAAAATAAACATGTTGTAATTTCCTCCTTCTAATGTGTACTTACGTTAAAGATAATATACACTTCATTGCACATTGTACTATATCATTATATCGATGTTTAAATGCTTTATCTGAGCCAAGGATTTTGTTGTGGCCTGTGCAGCCCTTTGAGACATTTGTGATTAAGGGCAGTATAAGTAAAATTTGATTGATTGATTGATTGATAATTCCACAATTTTTTCACTAAAAAAAGATTCATAATGTTCCCAGAGCTGTGTGGAAGTACAGGCGGGTTTTAAAGATAATGTACATGCCATTGTACGTCTAGTATATCAAAATAAACATTATAATAACAGAGGTGTAATGCCACCAAGTCAGCTATTGCTGCTTTTTTAAGGCGTTTTTTTGGATAAAATGTGCATGACAACACGTGTATAAAACCTAGTGTCACTATCATATAGTCTAGTGTCACTATAATGAAATGTAGACTCACTATTATTACAATGTAGGGTCACTATCATAAAGTGTTGTGTCACTATTTTAAAGGTTAGTGTCACTATCATAAATTGTTGTGTTACTATCATAAACTGTAGTGTTACTGTCATAAATTGTAGCATTACTATGATCAAATGTAGTGTCATTATAATAAAATGTAGTGTGCCTATCATAAAATGCAGTGTCTCTATCATAAAGTGTAGTAACATTATAATAAAATGTAGTCCCACTAGCATACAATATAGGGTCACTATCATAAAATGTAGTTTCACTATCAAATGTAGTGTGATTATAATAAATTGTAGTCCCACTATCATACAATATAAGATCAGTATCATAAAATGTAGTTTCATTGTAATAACATGTAGATCAGTGGTTCTCAAATGGGGGTACACTTACCCCTGGGGGTACTTGAAGGTATGCCAAAGGGTACGTGAGATTTTTTTTTAAATATTCTAAAAATAGCAACAATTAAAAACTCCTTTGTTGAATAATACTTCAACAAAATATGAATGTAAGTTCATAAACCGTGAAAAGAAATGCAACAATGCAATATTCAGTGTTGACAGCTAGACTTTTTGTGGACATGCTCCATAAATATTGATGTTAAAGATTTATTTTGTTGTGAAGAAATGTTTAGAATGAATCCCCAATCCCCAAAGAGGGCACTTTAAGTTGATGATTACTTCTATGTTTACACATCTTTATTTATAATTGAATCTCTTGTTTATTTTCCAACAAGTTTTCAGTTATTTTTATATCTTTTTTTCCTATTATTTCAAGAAAGACCGCTACAAATTAGCAATATTTTACACTGTTACACAATTGAATAAATAAGAAACTGATGACATAGTGCTGTATTTTACTTCTTTATCTCTTTTTTTCATACAAAAATGGTTTGCTATGATTAGGGGGTACTTGAATTAAAAAAATGTTCACACGGTGTACATCACTGAAAAAAGGTAGAGAACCACTGATGTAGAGTCACTAACATAAAATATAGTGTCATTATAAGAAAGTGTAGTGTCACTATCATAAAGTGTAGTGTCATTATAATAAAATGTAGTGTCACTATCATAAAGTGTAGTGTCATTATAATAAAATGTAGTCTCACTATCATACAATGTAGGGTCACTATCATCAAATGTAGTGTCATTATAATAAAGTGTAGAGTCACTATCATAAAGCTGGACACACTGTAATTCCGTTCAACAACTTATATACACAATAATGTTTTAAGGACAAGACATCAATTGTAATCAACTATAATGACAACAAAAGAGCATAGTTGTTAAATGACACTTTTGAAAAAGTGAGTTAGCGATGCGGCTAAGTACCTCGTGGACGCTTCTTTGTCAAACAACAGTTTTGAACTTCCCCAATTGCTCTGATTTAATGGGGCGGATGGACCTTTTCATGGATGCAATAGTGACTCGAAAATAGAAATAAAGGTACATTCCTGCATCCAACACCATCATTCAGACTCTCACAAAAAATGTTATTAGCTCTTCTGAGGCCACCCCTTTACAAAGTTTTGTAGAACACCAACTGATGTTCAGTTGTGTATCTCAAAAACATGGTATCTATAATGTTCCATATTTGTATTTAGCTTAATATCAGAAAGAACCCTCCGTTTATCAGTTCTACGCCACTGCAAACTACATGTTAAACACAATGGGTCCCATACAGCAATCATTTCCTAACTTTTCCTCTACTCTTTCTTCCTAAGTGATTTCCTAAGAGGAGTCCTTTGAAATTCATGACGTGTTCTTAAACGGCCAAATTGTTCCCACCTGCTGTTCTTAAGTTACTGAATGCCAAATGGTTAGCGCGTGCGTGTCTATCAAAATTTGCATATAAACACGCCCTTATTTTCTAATATGCATATGTAAACACCCTTAATTCTGTAATTTGCATAGGTAACCACCCTTATTTCCCCATAAAAGTGCAAAATTCGGTGGAAAAGCCAAATATCAGACACACGGACAAAAAAGAAAAACACAAACAGATTACACTGCGTGGCGCAGTGTAATAGTGGCTGTGCGCAACCTGGGGGTCCCTTGTTCAATCCCCACCCTGTACCAACCTCGTCACGTCCGTTGTGTCCTGAGCAAGACACTTCACTCTTGCTCCTGATGGGTGCTGGTTAGCGCCTTGCATGACAGCTCCCTCCATCAGTGTGTGAATGTATGTGTGAATGGGTAAATGTGTCAAAGCGCTTTGAGTAAATTGAAGGTAGAAACGCGCTATTCAAGTACAACCCATTTATTTATTCATCATTCAAATTTGTATTATCCTGGGGGGGAAATACCTAATGTCAAAATGTAAATTTAAGTATGGGGGGACTGCTGAGGTAGCCTAAAGCGTTAAAATAAATATTATTTTGAACAGTATTTTGAAATGTCTATATATATATATATATATATATATATATATATATTGCTCAATTTGCTATACATCTGTTTGTGTCTGTCTTATCTATCTATCTATCTATCTATCTATCTATCTATATATCTATCTATCTATCTATCTATCTATCTATCTATCTATCTATCTATCTATCTATCTATCTATCCATCCATCCATCCATCCATCCATCCATCCATCCATCCATCCATCCATCCATCCATCCATCCATCCATCCATCCATCCATCCATCCATCCATCCATCCATCCATCTATCTATCTATCTATCTATCTATCTATCTATCTATCTATCTATCTATCTACAATATTAATTCAACATTAGACAATAGAAATAAGGGAACTTGTCACACTTAAGAACAAAAATGCCACCCTAAGAATGCTCTGGAGCACTCATAGGTTTTGTTCTTACTTAAGAACAAATCCCAGCTAAGAAAACATTGGTGAATACAAAAATCTCCTAAAAACTTCATAAGTGAGCCTAAGAACAAAATGTGTTCCTAAGAACGGTTGCCAAATGGGGCCCAACGTCCCAAAGAGGTGTGTGTGAGGTGTGTATGTCGTGCTCTTATTGTGATGATTTCAGAGTAAACAGACAAGCAATGGTGATGCATGTCTTGACTTTACCAGTCACCAGTGCGGAGCTGCGTTGTTCGCTCATGATGGCACGCTGTCCTCTCCCATTAGCCCTGGCAGCTTTTTGTCCATCATTACTGACCTCAAAGTAGCACAAACACTCTCCGTCACCGCACACGTAAAAACACAGCAGAACTCAGGCTAAGCCTATCTGGACTACAAAATGATTTGTGTGCCAGGTCTGCAGTTTAGCCTTGATTACTACATGTTGTGTTTCCATCGCAGTTGGCGCTTAGGAGATACATATCGTCATGGAATGCAGTGGGATTGAGGCCAATTCAAGCATATTTTCATTAGGTATATACATCCTGTGCCGAATGGCAGATTGCGTGTTGTGACATGAGGCCCAGATGCACCCAAAACAAGCTTCCTCAGTATTCAAGGTGGAACCAAATTAAGGGGCAGAAGAGCAGATGCATCTTTTTTTTCTTCTTTTTTTTGCATCCACCTTTACTGCTCTTAGTTGGAAAAAGTTACCAAGTCCCAAATATTTTTTTGTGCATCTTTTCTGCGAATCACTCTGCATCTACCATCTAGAATCTAGATATATGTGCATGTATGTGCATGCCACAGTGTGAGTGTGCGACCTTGTTTGCGCACACACACACACACACAATCTCTCAAGTCACAGGCAACAAAACCCAAATACTTCCCAAGGTTCACTTGCTGCCAGACCAGGCGCCAGAAAAAAGATTTATCTCAAGGATTAAGGGGTGTGCATCTGTGGCTCACGTGCAATGGCCCTGGCATGTTTTTCTGGACACTGTTGCTTGTGGCTTGCAAGGTGAGATAGGTGAGTCATATTATCATCTATCATAACTCTATTCATCCAATTTTTTTTAACATCATTGCGAAGCTCCACTCGCCATTTGCTTTGAAATCTCCTGCTGGAAGAGACCTGCTTTTCTTGCAAAGAAACAGACGGCCAATTAAATCCTCCATGCCTTGATTCTGTGATTTAGGAGGGATCAAAAGGGGATTTTCTAAAGGGCTTGGCACTATCATATTATCTTGCTAGGGTGTCATTACCCTCACATTTAACTTTTCATCACACACACTACTTGAATTAATATATATATATATATATATATATATATATATATATATATATATATATATATATATATATATATATATATATATATATATATATATATATATATATATATATTTGTTTTAGCAATGAAGAATATTTAAGTTGTGGGTATCTTTTTTTGTGGGGACATTGTTGATTGTCATGTCATGTTCGGATGTACTTTGTAGACCCTTTCTCTGCTCCACACACTGTAAGTCTTTGTTGTTGTCCAGCTTTCAGTTTTTGTTTACTTTGTAGCCAGTTCAGTTTTTGTTTTGCTCTGCATAGCCTTCTCTAAGCTTCAATCCCTTTTCTTAGGGGCACTCGCCTTTTGTTTAAGTTTTGAACACCTTTTTACCCTCACTTTGCCTCCCAATGTCACCTGCATATTGTGATCACGACAAACCATCGTCGTCTCACATGACCTGTTCCTGACATCTACAAAGCAATTAGGTACCTGCTGCCACCTACTGATATGGAATAGAATAACGTGGTTACTCTGCCGAGCTCTAGAGAGCACCGACACTAAACAACGGCACATTATTTACGGATTATAATTACTAGTTTGAAAAAAAATATTTTTAACCCAAATAGGTGAAACTACATAATCGTACAGTGATTGAAAAACACAGCTCTAAGGTACAATTAAATTAGTAACGTTACTGTTCTCCAAATTGGTAGTTTGGGTACACATTTAAAAGGCTCTATGATTAGAGAGGAACTTCACTCAGCTTTGTATATAGCTTATACTTTTTTTATACCCTATTTTAAACTGCTAAACTGTACAGTTTTATTTTTATTTTATTTTAGCTAAGCACCGCATGACTCAGTAAGATTTGTATTGTACGGCAAACTGTCTGTTTAACTGTGGACATGACAATAAACAATCTTGAATCTTGAATTTAGGGCCCATTCAGTGTGTCTGCCTTTCTGCTTTGTGTACATTAAAATAAGGACATGTTGCAACTAATACGCACGTGTAGATTGCTGCAGCGTTTCATAGTAACTAAGCCCCTGTGACCTTTTTTACACTCCCTACTGACACACACACACACACACACGCACACACACACACACACACACACACACACACACACACACACACACACACACACACACACACACACACACACACCTTACTTGCAAGTCCAACTAGTATTTGTAGAAATTAAACATGTTAGAGCTTTCCCAGCATTCCCTGCATAATCCTCCGCATTAAAGCATAACACAGCAGCATTTCCAGGCAACAGGTCAAACAGATCTTCATGCTTCTAGAATCCACCTACATTGTGTGCATGAACTAAACATGGCGTGAAAGTCGTAATTAACATCACGTGATTCGGCAAATACAGGCAATGATGCATTTTGATGAGCACATGCACCCTTTTTCATCTTAAATGTTATTTTTTTTTTTTAGGAGTTAAAATAGGAACACTCAGCAGCACCCTCCTGTGTTCACTTGCAAGTTAGCTTGACTCAGCTTATTGTTGGGGAGGGAGAGAGCTTCACCTGCACCTGACTGACACACAGCACATGCCGAGGGTTAAGTAGATCCAAGTGTATCAAGATGTACATGTATTCATTTGGATGGATCAGGATGGGCTCCAGCACCCCACGCGACCCCAAAAGGGACAAGCGGTAGAAAATGGATGGATGGATGGAGGATATAAAGTTAAAGTAATTAAATGATGAATGGGTTGTACTTGTATAGCGCTTTTCTACCTTCAAGGTACTCAAAGCGCTTTGACACTACTTCCACATTCACCCATTCACACACACATTCACACACTGATGGAGGGAGCTGTCATGCAAGGCGCTAACCAGCACCCATCAGGAGCAAGGGTGAAGTGTCTTGCTCAGGACACAACCGACGTGACGAGGTTGGTACTAAGTGGGGATTGAACCAGGGACCCTCGGGTTGCGCATGGCCACTCTTCCACTGGGCCACGCCGTCCCACTATTTATTTAAAGTACCAATGATTGTCACACACACACTGGTGTGGCGAAATCATTCTCTGCATTCGACCCATCACCCTTGATCAACCCTCTTGGGAGAAGGGGAGCAGTGGGCAGCATTTTTGGTGATTTAACCCTCAATTCCAACCCTTGATGCTGAGTGCCAAGCAGGAAGGTAATGGGTCTGTCCATGGCAAAAGATGACTAGATTGATAGATAATACTTTATTGATTCCCTATGCAGGGAATGTACGGTCATGAAAAACCAGGCAATGCCAAGGACTTTTAAAATACAATTTTCTAGGCCCTGGAAAAGGTATTGGAAATAATGTTTTTTCAGAGGTTTTGGAAAAGTTATCAAGTCGTATGAATGCAAACAAAATCTATGTCACAACAAAATGCTACGGACTGTCAAGATGTTTTAATTATGTGAACAGTGTATTTAGTCTAGTCTTCGTATCATCATCGAAGGTCACTCGAACGAGTATGATGATCTTCCTGGTAGGGGTGTATCCCTTTATGGAGGATGCCTGTGCGTGACTTTGTTTTACGTGGGGAGACTGGTGCACAGACATTCGCCACACGATCCTTGACAGAATCGGGTCAGGGTCCATTGGCATAGAGTCCAAGACGATTTGGGACCGTTTTCTGCTGCACCCTTCTTCCGCCATCACAGCCGTTGTGGTAGTTCTTAAATCTACTGTCTTCCGCCTGCTCCGTCATTGAAGTCTTCACCGTATCCCTGGCTACGGGACAGTTCGGTACTAGGCCTTTGCCAAGGGCAACCTGGGGTAACAGTTGTAAAGGGGTTAACCTCCTAGTGCCCCAAGATCCCACAGAGGAGCCTCCACTGCCGGATGAACTTTAACGTCACGCCCAGGACACAGCCCAATGAGTACCACAAGAACAAAAGTATATACATAATATTGTAGTATTAGTGTTACAATAATTACTTTCTGGTTGTTCCAGTTCAAAAATATATATATATATATTTATTTTGTTCATGGAAATGCAGTAAGGTTTTGGATAAGTCATGGAAAATCCATCCATCCATTATGTAGCATTTGTCCTTTCATTAATAAAAAAAATTGTCTGCTTTAGCTCAACCCAGAAAGTTATTCAGCAACCAAAGTCACACTATTAAAACAGTACTCATCATATAGGTGGAAGGAATTTAAGACAGCTAATTTGAGATAGTAGTGCGATATGATGTAAAACTAAATATTTTGCTTATCTATGATCAGGGTATGAATCCATGTAGACGTGTGAGTCACAGGAATGTTTCCTTTTGCTTGACTAGATAATTTTATATGCGAGGTCTATTTTGAATCCACTTTCTTGACATGCTACTTTTAGGATGCATCATCCATTGTGTCCTAACTAAAGGTCTTGATCATGCTCATGATAAATCTTGATTGTCATTCTGACAGAACAGGGACATACATACACTTTCTTTCCAGTATTAATGATTTGACTTAGTTTTTCTTGTGCCATGTAGTTGAAACAAAACTGAAACTGAAATCAATACTGAAACAAGATGGTTATTTTCTGGGCACAGGTGTGAGCCAGACAAACTGCATAAAGAGTTATTCACGAGGGAGGTGTTGACTGAACACAACTAAACATTCATTAGTTGTGTCAAAAAAAATAAATAAAATTATTTGTAATAATTCTATATCCATCCATCTATCCATTTTCTACCGCTTGTCCCTTCCCGG
This sequence comes from Nerophis ophidion, assembly GCF_033978795.1. Lineage (NCBI taxonomy): Eukaryota > Metazoa > Chordata > Actinopteri > Syngnathiformes > Syngnathidae > Nerophis > Nerophis ophidion. Next base: position 31,843,173 of record NC_084616.1, on the reverse strand, counting down.
GTCACGGGGGGTGCTGGATCCTATTGCAGCTGCATTCGGGCGAAAGGCAGGGTATCCTTCCGTCTCCTGTTACGACTTGGAAATGAGAGGACCCAGATGCAGAGAGGAAGTTTCCAAAAATAACAGCTTTTATTTTGAAATAACTTTTTAACCTCCGGTAAAAAAGTATTTCACAAAAATATATATAACGTCCGGAAAATAAATCCGAGGAGAAACACTTAACTCAAAAATCTCTCCAAAAAATTTGGAGGAATACTAACCTAACAAAAATAGAATAGCAAGAAGAATTAACAAAAAGCGCTCCAACAGGATGAAAAATAAACTCTAATAATATATACAAATACAATATCTATGAATAAACAAAAAAATCACTCAATCAATGAGGAAATAAAACGAAATTTGGAATAACAAAAAACTCACCAATTAGGTCGACGAAGGAAAACTAAGGACGCTCGAAGGAGGAAAAAGTAAACTCAAAATTTCACAAAAAATAACTGCTATGATCAAACATTAAGGAGAACAAGAAAAAACAGGAGCAAGGCAAGGAGGGAATCAAGGACATGGACATGGACATGGACATGGACATGGACATGGACATGGACATGGACATGGACATGGACATGGACATGGACATGGACATGGACGCTAGAAGGCACGATAGACGAGACGATCTGGCAAAGGACAAACGGAGAAGTGAGCTTAAATAGGATGTGGGAGTGATGGGGAACAGGTGGAAACAATTAGGAATCAAGGATGACGTCAGACTCGTGACACAAGAGGAAGGACCCGTGATCGCGGTGTGACATCTCCGAAGAAGATGGGGTGGATCCAAAAAGGTGGGGGGGGCTCTCAACGGACGCTGGAGTGACTTCTCCAGTGGATCTACATGGCCTGGGCATGGTACTATGTTGTCCAGGCAGCAAGACCCCCCTCTCCACGTGGCTGGTGGATCTAAGGGAACGACGAGAGTAGATACAGCTGGGCACCAGCAACGCCGCAGGTGTTGCCAGAATGACGCTACGACGTCAGACTCCGGTTCCTGATTTTCTGTCGAGGTTTACTCCATCAGCCGTTCCCTCAAATGGGTTGACCGAAAGGCAGCGGTGGTTTTGAGATTGGAGATTTCCTTCTCCTAGATGGGCTACCTTACCAGGTTTGTAAGCCCCATCTGCCCAAATGCGGCAGGTAGCGCAGGAATACATCTTACCCGTGGCGATATAAGCCCGACCTGACTAACATTTGGGCGGAAGGCAGGGTACACCCTGGACAAGTCGTCACCTCATCACAGGGCCAACACAGATAAACAGACAACATTCACACTTTGATTCACACACTAGGGCCAATTTAGTGTTGCCAATCAACCTATCCCCAGTTGCATGTTTATCGATTAATTAAAAAAAAAAAGTAGTTTTTTTTACTTTTTTAACCTGTCCTTTCCAGCCACTCAGGCAAATCATTCTGTTTATGTAGATGCACTTATCTGCTGAACATATGTACTTTTGAAAAGAGACTTCTCTTGGTTTATTTTTATTTGACTTTATTCAGTGTTTGTTTGGGGATATTTTTTTTTAGACAGAACTTATTTTCTCAGGTGTCAGCAACCTTTACCACTCAAAGAGCCATTTTGACCCGTTTCTAGTGTTGTGTCGTTTGCGAACGATTCGTACGAACGAATCAATCTTTTGAGTGAACGTACTGAACTGAATCACTTCATGAACTGATTCGTTCCTTTTTCAGTACAGTTGAGCTCCGCCGCCGCGACCGGTGTGAGTGGAACTGGTGCATTCTGTGACTCACTGAACCCTCGACGTCGGCATCATCATGGGGGCTGGGGGAGGGATTGAGCGAACGAGTTGTTCACCGCGGATTAACGACATGAATCACTTAGTGAACGACAACAGTCTCGTGATATATTAATATTTTCTTTGTTATATTTTTAAACATAGGCTACAGAACATTTAGTTGTTATGTGGGCATTTCTGGCTCTTAATTTATTTGTTTTATTTTGAAGGTATTTATTTTCTTTTTGTTTGCATATTTAAGTTTACATTTTCTTTGCTAGAGAACATTTAGTTTTTATGTTGGCATTTGTTAAGGGTTTCTTAATTTAATATTTGTTTTTACACTAAACAAACAAGGCCTATTTATTTAACTGTTGATTTAAAAACATTTAGTAGGCTATTACTATTTTTCTTATTTCCCACTTTTATTTATTTCTTATTTTAATTTCAGTGTAATAAAACATATTTAACAACAAAGACATTTAGTCACACTTTGATTATTGGACAGGCCTGAAACGCACAAACAGTGTTTTTAAAAGTAACAGAATCTCTACTACAGCTGCAATATCTTTTTGCGAACGTCAAGGGGAGTCTGTCAGGGCAGAGAGCGATTCACGTCTGTCGCCCTCTGGCCCACAGAACTTTAGCTGAGTTATTCAGGTTCGCTTCACAAACCTACAAGAACTGACTGGTTGTCGCTGAGGAAGTTATTCAGGTTCGCGCTGCACTCACTCACTCATTCAGAATCAGGACTCGTGAACCTACTGACACAAAGAACTGACTGTGTCGCGGAGGAGGACGTCACATTGAGGCTCTCGTTCAGTCACTGTGTGCGTCGTTCATTGGGTGCTCAGGTCTTGTGTCGTTTGCGAACAGACCGCTTGCCAGCCCATGGACTGCCTTCTCGCCTTACCCCTTTGGCCTGACGAAGGGTTCATCCAACGCGCACATACACTAACCTCTGGTAACATTTACATGGTTAATTCTACACATCGTCTTACATCTTTTACTTCGAGTAGCATACACATCCCACCTATACATCAGATTCAATAATCCTACCGAACTGATTCCTGCCATTGTGTTGCACCAAAGCTGCTCCTCGGCACATCATTTTGAGTAAAGCCAATACAACATTGTATTAATTAACGTGATATGCAATCAAATGTGCTGATTCCTATCAGCCTGTCTGTCATTGATATTTGCAGTGGTGGATGAGCATCCCATGCTGATCTAGACCCTCCCACCATTCCCTCCACCATGTGGAGGACAGGTGCCTGCTTCACAGCCTTGCATAAAGGCAAGCTGGCAGCCTGAAATGCAACCACCTCCTTCTCGCGAAGGCTGCTGCCAACAGCTCTCACACATCTGTGTCTGCCCACTTTCTCTTGTGCCAGTCAGCCTGCACCCATTGTTCGCCTCTGAATGCACTCAGCAGCACCCTGTGGGGGAAGCAGGCTGTGCAGCACAACCTGCACAGATATGAAGAGACGCCTCAGCCTATACTCTCAGTCAGGCTGCATATGCAGGCGCCTGGTGGTGGTGGTGGTGGTGGGGGGGGGGGTGGGGGGGGGGGGGGGGACAACAACCATTTGCATAAGCTTCTCTCTCTAACTTACTCAACATAATCTTTATCGTGTTATGCAATTTTGCTTACTTTGTACAAGAATAACCTGGATTTTCAGAGAAGTTTCGAGCACGTGTTTATTCATTTGAAGTTGGTCTGTATGAACAGTGTGTATATATATATATATATATATATATATATATATGTCTTGATTGGATTATCCGGAGAATAGTGCTCGATACCGTGGTAGAGCGCAATATGTAGGTGTGGGAAAAAATCACAAGACTACTTCATCTCTACAGATCTGTTTCATGAGGGGTTCCCTCAATCATCAGGAGATTTTAATGGAAGCGTTCACATACAATGGTTTATATAGAGCACAGAGTGGGTGGGTACAGGCAGGCGTAGGGTGTGGTGATTGGCTCATGTGTTACCTAAGAGGTGTTTCCGTCTATGGCGGCATGTTGAAATGATTTCACTGCGCTTGTTGAGGGATGATAGATCTGGATGATATATAATAAACAGTTTCTCTTTTAAGCATAGGTTGCATCTTTTATTACCACTGTTGTAAGGTGTGCTGGATGCAAGAATTTGCCATGTTATTGAATATTCAACATTATTGTCTTTGAGGTTCCAAATGTGTTTGCTGAGTTCTGTAGAATTCTGCAAAGTCTGGTTTCTAAAGGAGGCGTTGTGATTATTCCATCTTGTTTTGAACGCTCCTTCGGTTAATCCTACGTACGTGTCGGATGTGTTAATGTCCTTGCGTATTACCTTTGCTTGGTAAACGACTGATGTCTGTAAGCACCTTCCGTTGAGAGGGCAATCAGGTTTCTTGCGACAGTTACATTCATTATTGGTTTCAGAGTCGTTTAGTCTGGGGGTAGGCAGTCCTTTTGCAATTGCTTTGTTGTGGTTTGAAATGATTTGTTGCATGTTATTCATACAGCTGTAGCTCAATTTAATGTTGTTCTTGTTGAATATTTTTCTTAGGGTGTTGCCTTTGGGGAAGTGTTTGTCGATCAGAGTGAGGAACTTGCGGCCGATGTTGGTTGAGACGTCTTTGCTGAATGGCGGATTGTACCAGATGATGTTGTTTCGTTTTCTGCTCTTTTTTGGTTGGTTTCCTGGGGTGGGTTCATAGGTGAGGGTGAAGTTGTATCCGCTTTCATTAAGTGCTTTCTGGTACGGGGGGGTTGCTTGGTCGAATTCAGCTTTGCTGGATGACAGCATCGATAGCCTTTTTATTAATTCCGGAATTAATAATATATATATATATATATATATATATATATATATATATATATATATATATATATATATATATATATATATATATATATATATATATGTGTGTATGCATATTTCCCAAGCAAAGGCATGTGGCCAAATATAGATTTATCAGGGCCACGCAGGCTGGCAAATTATTCCAAATGGGAAAATCGTTCGCTTTTGCCTTTGATCTTTATTTTGCTCTCTCTCTTTTGCTTCCTCTTCTCCTCTCTCTTCGCTGCTTTCCTGCACTCAGTCTATATTGCACCAATACTTCTGGTTGACATCCTACATATGCACTTTCACAAGCCCTTATGGATGCTTCTTATGTAAATCTAGCTTCAATTGATGTATACAATTATAATTTGCCCTTGGGAACCCTAACCCGGGGGTCCTTAGCGGTGCCCTGGTGGCTCCTTGGAGCTTTTTCAAAAATGTATGGAAATGGTAAAACAAAATGGGGAGACGTTTTTTTGTTTTGTTTTAATAGGGTTTTTGTTGGAGGACAAACACGACACAAACTTTCCTAATAGTTAGAAATCCCACTGTTTAATATTTTTTCTATTTCACTGATGAAATTATTTGGTGAGCGCCGTTTTGTCCTAATAATTTCAGCGGTCGTTGAACTCACCATCAGGTGGACTTGATTGATTGATTGATTTAAACGTTATTAGTAGATTGCACAGTACAGTACATATTCCGTACAATTGACTACTAAATGGTAACACCCGAATAAGTTTTTCAACTTGTTTAAGTCGGGGTCCACGTAAATCAATTCATGGACTGTGACTCAACAGCTTGTTTACATGTATAACATACTCCGACACTGCCACAGAAATACGGGTTTTATGCCACTTGTTCTTTGTCTCATTTTGTCCACCAAACATTTCATACTGTGCGTGAATGCACAAATGTGAGCTTTATTGATGTTATTCACTTGTTATGGCGTGCTAATCAGGAATATTTGGTGACTGCATGACTGCAAGCTAATCCATGCTAACATGCTCTTTAGGGTAGCTCTATGTACATATTGCATCAGTATGCCTTGTTTGTAAGTATATTTGAGATCATTTAATTTCCTTTTTATTTATGTCCTCTGTGTATTCAGTTTATTTTGGTTTCATGACACATTATCTGTATGTAATACCGATTACATTTCTGATGGTTGTTTGTGCGCCATGTTGTTACAGACCACAACAAACGTTACCCAGCTTGCAAAGATTGTAATAAATCCATTAGAAGAAGACAGCCTGCCATTTCCTTTAACTTGGACATGTTATGATCCGCTGCCCGGATCATAGCATATTCTGGTTTTGTTCCGTTTTGGTATTATGTTCTGCTGATGTTTACCTTAGTTCCTGGTGACACTTCCTGTTTGTTCTGTTACTATAGTCACGCATTAGTGTCACCTGCCTCTTGTTTTTGACTCACACCTGTCTGTAATTACTGTCCTTATTTAAGCCTGCCTTTTCCGTTCACTCGTCCTCGCTTCCTAGTTTTGTTACACGTAACATGTGACGACGCTGATTCCCGATTTTGGTAAACCTGCTTTTGTATTTGCTAGCTTCCACGCTATGCTTATGGTTTTTTCTAGCTCCCATCCTAGTTCTGTTGGTTTTGCCTTTAGTGCCTCGTGCCAGTTAATCTGTTCTTAGTCTGTTTTTAGTCTGAATAAATCTAGATTTTGTTACCTTACGCTGTGCCCAAGCCCGAACTGCATCTCGAGAGAACGACCCGCATCACCATGACCTGCAAACGTCACAGGACACATACATCTATACATTTGGCCAATCTAGGACAGTCATTACTAATGTTTCCCAGTGTTGTAAAAATTTGTAGAATAAATATTACATTTCAACATTTATGTCAACGAAGATTTGCGTCAGCCTGCGACCCATGGTCATTTTGATAGTAGGTTAATATAAACACTTAAATAATGTGTTGCCATTATTATAACACTTAAGTATTTACATTTTTTGCGGCTCCAGATCAATTACTTTTTTGTATTTGTGTGGTTCTCTCAACATTTTGGGTTGCCAAAGCCTGCCCTAACCAAATGAATCATGCTTGTTATAAGGGGCCTTTTCACCGAATCTGTGCTATTTGTTTGTTGTTACTCCCTCAAAAAAACTTTGCTTTAACTCTCGGATAATATACAAATTGAACTAGTAAAAAAACGTGTGGTGGCCCATCTCTGGCAGTTTTATTTCATTTGATTAATTGGCCAAAGATGACATGTAGCAGCTGAAAGTAAAAGCAGTGAGTTCTTTAGCAATAGCATCGTGCTAATAGCATGTTTATATTGAATTAAGCACATTACAGGGATGCAACAAAAATTACATTAAAAGAAAAAAAAAAAGATAGGAAAAAAGTTGTTGTCGCACTTGTTGGATATCACTTGAAGTGAAGTGAATTATATTTATATAGCGCTTTTCTCTATTGACTCAAAGCGCTTTACATAGTGAAACCCAATATCTAAGTTACATTTAAACCGGTGTGGGTGGCACTGGGAGCAGGTGGGTAAAGTGTCTTGCCCAGGGACACAACGGCAGTGACTAGGATGGCGGAAGCGGGAATTGAACCTGCAACCCCCAAGTTGCTGGCACGGCCGCTCTACCAACCGAGCTATGCCGCCCACTTCAAACCATAACAAAGCATGCATCACTATAGCTCTTGTCTCAAAGTTGGTGGACTGTCACGACCTGTCACATCAAGCCGTGACTTATTTTGATTTTTTTGCTATTTTCTGCTTCTGTTTTTTGTGTAGTGTTTTAGTTCTTCTCCTGCGCACCTATTTTATTTTCCTGTAGCCGTTTAATGTCTTCTTTTGAGCGATATTTCCCGCATCAACTTCGTTTTAGCAATGAAGAATATTTCAGTTGTTTTTATTCTTCTTTGTGGGGACATTGTTGATTGTCATGTCCTGTTCGGATGTACATTCTGGACGCCATCTTTAATCCACAGTAAGTCTTTGCGGTCGTCCAGCATTCTTTTTTTCATTTACTTTGTAGCCAGTTCAGTTTTAGTTTCATTCTGCATAGCCTTCCCTAAGCTTTAATGCCTTTTCTTAGGGGCACCCACCTTTTGTTTATTTTAGATTTAAGCATAAGACACATTTTTACTTGCACACTGCCTCCCGCTGTTTTTGACATCTACAAAGTCATTAGCTGCTGGCTGCCACCTACTGATATGGAGGAGTATTACACGGTTACTCTGCCGAGCTCTAGACAGCACCGACACTCAACAACAACACATAATTTGCAGACTATAATTACTGGTTTTAAAGAAATATTTTTAACGCAAATATCTGAAATTGGATAATCTCCTACGGCACACCAGACTGTATCTCATGGCACACTGCCGCGGCGCAGTGGTTAAAAAACACTGAGCTGGAGAGAAAAAACTACTTTGATGCTGAACTAATTTGTTGCAGGCTTGTTTTTGTTGACTTATGTATAAATGTTCTTAATTCGTTCATGTTTTTGGTGCTTAAGCAGAGGTAATGAGGCAGTGCTCACCACCTCAAGGCCAACAGCTGCAGAGCAGAAGGCAATCCGGTTTTAACAGCACTTTCACTCAGTCCGACAAAATCACTCTCTCTAATCCAAACTTTGCAGTGTGTGTCAGTTAATGCCATCCAGTAGAAGCCATATTACTGTATTTTCTCTGTACTTGATGAAACCGCAGCGGTGTCATCAAACCTGCGAATTACAGCTTACATTTGTGGAGACATGTACAGCAGAGGCACATTTCTGGGCGGCAAGCAAGCAAAGACATGAAGAACCGGAGATACGGTAGACAATTTAGCTTAGAGCAGACCCCAAAAGGAGAGCGGCAAAAGCTGTAAATCGCCATCGAAATCCTGCAGTAGATATTAAAAGGCTTAATCCAAGAGCTTGCTGAGGCGGAGTTTTGCTGTGCGGGCCCCATCACTGTCATTCTTGACTGGGTTAAAGGAAGGATAAGGAGCAATGTCGAGCACTGGGAGCCATGTAACCATCATGTCAGCCTTGCTTGCTTTTTAGGAGAATTTAATACTGACATGATGCACATTTTTCTTTGCCGCTCTTCATTTTATTTATCTATTTATTTATTAATTTGAATAAGACAATGCATATTCATCCACATAGAGCAGGGGTAGGGAACCTATGGCTCTAGAGCCAGATGTGGCTCTTTTGATGACTGCACCTGGCTCTCAGATAATTCTTAGCTGACATTGCTTAACACAATAAGTAATGAATAATTCCGCTGGTAATCACAGTGTCAAAAATAATGTTCAAAATATAAAACATTGTCATGCATTTTCATCCATCCATCCGGTTCCTACCGCACCTGTTCAAGAAGTCGCATTAATGGTAAGAAGTATTTTATTTATTTTTGATTAGCCTCAGAATAACAATCGTATTAAAAAGAATAACATACCTATTATACTGTAAAAATGTTGGTCTTTCTTAAAAAGGATATAGTTGTACTCAGTGTTAAAAAATAAGTAAACAATATGATTCTCACGGAACTGCTTTTAAAAATATTTGGCTTGTATGGCTCTCTCAGCCAAAAAGGTTCCCGACCCCTGACATAGAGCAACAATCTAAATATGCCGGAGTTAGCACAATAGTTAATTTTCATCCGTTGTCCTAAGGCAGGTTAATACAGTAAACATTCAAAAGGTCATGATACAAAATAATACATAAATCACAATACATTACACATTACAAGCATACCATAAGCACAGACCATGGACAAAAACCAAAAGAAAAAAAAAGTAAATAATCTAATTGTGTGTGGATGTCTGATTCAGTTCAGTTTTGAAGGTTAAATATGTGTCAGTTTCTGACATGGGCTGGCAGACTGTTCCATGATTGTATGCTTCTGATAGACCCCACCATTTGGCCAGATTTAGTCCCACATCGTCGTTGCAGTCCCCTCTGCTCACTGCTCTGGTGTTTACTTGACTGCTATTTTTTTTTTAATCAGTAAAATCTATCAAAGGGGGGGCAGCAAGTTTATCCAGAACTCCAAAAATTAGGCAAACATCCATTAATATCTGATTTTAGAGAAAAACCTACAAAAGACAATTAAAACTTCACTTGTAAAATAGATGTTTATGTGTGGAATTGTATACGTTTCTCTTGACTTCTTTGTCACACATGACCTTTTACAAGCGCTTTATTGTTTCCATTTTTTTTGAAAGCATGATTCAAGAACACGTATTGAGTATATGCCTCATTTCTGTGTGCAGGGGGTATAAATCGTGCCGGGCCAGCGGTGCCGACATTCTTGCGCAACCCAACGATGATCCAGCCTCACTTGGACATGAAGCCCTTCTTGCCGTTCCCCATGGAGACTCCTCCTCCGCACAGCTTCAACCTCTTCCACAACTTCAACACAGTAAGGATTGACTTCGTTCATTAAAACAATCCCAAGTCATTATCTGCAGGCCAAATTGATGACGAAGAAAGGTAAAGAGCAGGGGTGCTCGATCATATTTGTCCAAGGGTTGGATTTTTTTTTCTTGCCAGGCACTGTGGGGTTAAAGGTTGTCTTAAAAAAAAGGAATTCAATGGAAATATTATACAGCATATTATATACTAGAGGTGGAACAGTTTATGAAAAAAATAAGTCGGACCCCTTTGCTTGACCTGAGGCGGTTTAGAGTCTGTTTGAATCATGTTTTTTTACTCAGTTTGGAACTTGTGTGTGTGTGTGTAGTTACAATCATGCACATGAGTACTGCAAAATGTGAAGCAACGGGGAAGCAAGGGTTGTGAAGGCACTCGTGAGTTGGACGCTAGTATGTTTGATGAAAAGTTATTATATGCATAAGTCTGAGTGTATGTATGTATGTATGTATGTATATGTACAGAATGTATGTATGTTTGTACAGTGAATGTGCATGTGGCTGTGTGTGTGTGTTTGTGTGTGTGTATGTATTTGCTTGCATACGTATATGCGTATGAAAATGCACTGACCAACAATGAAAATGGGTGAAAAAAAATGAACAAAAAAAAGAAGATCACAGACACGTCGACACACAAAACCACTAACCCAGCAGCTGGCCGCCGCGCAACACCGCTGCATGCTATTACAGATCGTGCGCAGGGACTAGACCCAGCTGGCCCCCACTGAGCAGGGTACCCGGAAGTAGGCGGGCAACGGGACCCAAGGGCCCTAGACACACACCGGCTGTGGCAGCCCGGGATGCTGACCCCTGCCGGGCAAGCAGGCTGTGTGGGCGACCCCAGTCCCCAACGCCCAACAAAAACAAAAAGAAAAAAAAAAAAAGAAAAAATAATATAAATATACAAACAAACACATACATAAATAAGTCGCTGGGGCAGCAGTCCAGCCTCCGAATCCCCTCTCCCAAAGGTCTGGCCACGTGGGTTGGTGCCTGAAATCCTACGTGTCTAAGATGCAGTTAAAATTGACGTATGGACAAGCAGGGGACAAGTTAGGAGGACTGGAGCCCCATAGAGGCATTCTCAGTTCCCAAGGCCCACCCAGCCAATGCAGGAGGCAACCAAGACATACGGCCAGGAGGCCAGCCCCCACAACCCAGGATCCCGCAGGCGTCTCGAGTCAAGCAGAATCCCGCATCCAAACAAAAACCCCAACCAAAAGCAGAAAAACGGGACACGCACCCTGGCAATGTCTCCCAAATAAACACAACCAAAACAAAAAGGCCAAACAAAGTCACCGCGACCAAAACAATCACAGCAAACACCCTCACCGTGGCATTGCTCAATGCCCCCAAGAAGTACACATACACAGGCCAAAAGCCCCCAACCAAGCTGCAATTTTCTGATCAACTAAAATAAATTGCCACACAATATAATCTCCCAGCAGAAGAGACACCAAGCACTGCTCCAGTCCCACAAGGGCCACACCATCCTCATCTATGGTAAATGGTTTGTACTTGTATAGCGCTTTTCTACCCTTTTTTAAGGAGCCCAAAGCTCTTTCACAGTATTTCCACATTCGCCCATTCACACACACATTCACACACTGATGGCGGGAGCTGCCATGCAAGGCGCTCACCAGGTCCCATCAGGAGCAAGGGTGAAGTGTCTTGCCCAAGGACACAACGGACCTGACTCGGATGGTAGAAGGTGGGGATTGAACCAGTAATTCTCAGATTGCTGGCACAGCTACTCTACCAACTTCGCCACGCCGTCCCATCTATGCATCCAAACATGTCCCTCCCTCCCCACTTCAATACGCAAACTCTCCAGAGCGTTCCCTTCCGATTGCAAACAGCCGCTCCAACCGTGGCCCACGCAATGCCCAGTCGCCCCGACCCGACTCTGCAGAGTCCACACGGACAACCTGTTGTTCTCTTTGGTGATGCACACACTGTTGTCTCCTGCCGAGCGTAAGAAGTACTGCACAAATTAGCACTTCTTTAGAGAGATTCAATTGTTTTAATATTTGGGTGATGTTTGAAGGGCCAAACGAAAATATATCATGAAACGCCTTTTAGGGCCCCTGGTAAGGAGAAACACCTTAATCCAAAAGTCACTTCAAATCAAGATTTATGTTGGAGTGTTTTAAACTGACTTCGGTAAGCTACATGACATGAATGCTGCACCGCAGTTTTTAGAATTGAACCAATTCAAAAACCAATGAGATTATAATGGAATTTATACAATTTCCATTAAAAAAATAACCAGGTGATTTTTTTATCTGTATGGACCAAGTAAAATTGTGTCCAAACTCTTGCAATTACAGCAAAATGTGTTTTCTTTTTAATCTTGTGCTATCTTAAATCCAATACGGCAATCCTTAGTTTTTTTCCACAGTTTTATTTGAGTTCATCATACAATCTTTGACCTCATTTCACATATATAATTGGGGGTGTAAAAATGAACACTTTAACGTGTATCAACCCCACATCATAATTCATCTAGTTGAATGCAATTAACCCATCTGCAGAGCAGTTGGGCACAAAATCCCTGAGCCCTCTCTGGCAAAACATTTCATAGTAACAGATAACACAAAATGAGTAACAGCTCTGCATTAATCTGGATAAACGTGTGGAAAAACAGAGGTTGTTTGTTAATGGTGTTATGAACGTGTTTGTGTAGCTAGTCCCTTCTTTCTTAAGCCTCTTTGATCATTCAAAATGAAACTGTTACGTGCGGTGGAGAAGGAGACAGCACTGAGACAGGGACTTAGGCGTGTTTATTAAAATAATAGAATTACGTGTGCAAGTAATCCAAATATGTATGGTGTGACTATGTGTTGTGTTTAACTGAGTGTTACCAGGAAATGTGGAAGATGCGTGATGAGGAAGGCGCAGAAGTCCAGAAGGAACAAGGCAGGTTCGGATGTCCGTGGGCGAGCAAGAGATCAAGGGCCGTAGCGAGGCGTCAGAATCTGTGTGCAGGCGAGAGGTCGAGATCCAGGAAGGCAGCAAGAAGACAGGAGGGAATCCGGGGAGACGAGACACACAACTCGAATCCAGGGAATGGAAGAGGAGCTGCGGGATGACGACACAGGACACAAGACGATGAGCACAAAGTGGAAACACAGAGAGCAAGGAAAACACATAGGCGAGGAGAGCTAGAAACTTGGAAGGCTTACTGTACGGGACAGGTAGCTACAAACCCCGTTTTCATATGAGTTGGGCAATTGTGTTAGATTTAAATATAAACGGAATACAAAGATTTTCAAATTTGTTTCAACCCATATTCAGTTGAATATGCTACAAAGACAACATATTTGATGTTCAAACTGATAAACATTTGCAAATAATCATTAACTTTAGAATTTGATGCCAGCAACACGTGACAAAGAAGTTGGGAAAGGTGGCAATAAATACTGATAAAGTTGAGGAATGCTCATCAAACACTTATATGGAACATCCAACAGGTGTGCAGGCTAATTGGGAACAGTTGGGTGCCATGATTGGGTATAAAAGAGGCTTACATGAAATGCTAAGTAATTCACAAACAGGGATGGGGCGAGGGTCACCAGTTTGAAAGCAAATTGTCGAATAGTTTTAGAACAACATTTCTCAACGATCAATTGCAAGGAATTTAGGGATTTTACCATCTACGGTCCATAAAATCATCAAAAAGTTTAGAGAATCTGGAGAAATCACTGCACGTAAGCAATGATATTACAGACTTTTGATCCCTCAGGTTATCATGGACGCCCCTGCTTATTTCAGCAAGACAAGTGTTACAACAGTGTGGCTTCGTAAAAAAAGAGTGCGGGTACTTTCCTGGCCCGCCTGCAATCCAGACCTGTCTCCCATCGAAAATGTGTGGCGCATTATGAAGCGTAAAATACGACAGCGGAGACCCCGGACTGTTGAACGACTGAAGCTCTACATAAAACAAGAATGGGAAAGAATTCCACTTGAAAAGCTTCAACAATTAGTTTCCTCAGGTCCCAAACGTTTAGTGAGTGCTGTTAAAAGAAAGGGTGATGTAACACAGTGGTGAACATATCCCTTTCCCAACTACTTTGGCACGTGTTGCAGCCATGAAATTCTAAGTTAATTATTCCCATCCATCCATTTTCTACTGCTTATTCCCTTTTGGGGTGGCGGGGGGCACTGGCGCCTATCTCAGCTACTTGTTTGCAAAAAAAAATAAGTTTATGAGTTAGAACATCAAATATCTTGTCTTTGTAGTGCATTCAATTGAATATGGGTTGAAACGGATTTGCAAATTATTGTATTCCGCGTATAGTTACATCTAACACATTTTCCCAACTCATATGGAAATGGGATTTGTTTGTTCTGGCACTGGAACGCAGGATCCGCTGGCTTATGAAGGATGTGGAACGCTCATCAATGGCAGGTGTGTAGATTGCTGATTGTGTGCAGCCACAGCAGGGGAGGAACACCCGTGGGCGTGTCCCGAGGTGCGCTCAGAGGAGCGCACAGCAGACTGTTTGGCGATAGGGGCTTGAGCCGTAACAGAAACACAATTAATACATATTAGAAATATGATATTGACTTGTGATTATTTTAAATTAATCCACAGCAACCTTGTGATTAATCTTATTCAACATAAATGCAATTGCCCTATTACAAACATTATTATGTTTTGGAAGAATAGCCTTTGCCATTTCTTGTGTGACTGTGCAGAGTGCAGGCGACGTTTTCTGGTTGTCCAAGAAAAAGGTTGTCATCATCGTGTGGTAAAGAATTGTGTTTATCTTGAGGGAGTTCTGAGAAGAGCATCTGCCCCTTTGGACCCACGGGCCTTTGGTGCCTTGTTTGCTTCAGTGAGTTTGAGGTGTTACTGCTGGATGGATGAGTGCTGGCTGGTTAACAAATGTACACATAATATTACATTCACCGTGGGAACTTAACATGCACGGAAATTGTAGGGCAAGTGTTGGCATAATTGCTTACATAACACTTTTATGGCCGGTGCTGTTGCTATAATGGCTTATGTGCCTGTTTTTTAATTTGCTGAGTGGCCACCACACATTGACGTGTGTGTCTATTGTACATAAAATAAGAATGTATCAAAGCTGATAAACGAAGAGGAAGCTCCAGAGCTGCGTACTCTCAGCAGCGCCGTTTGTTTGATTTGTTAGTTATTGTGACAGGAGGGACTTTCCTTCTCCCCTCAGGCCTTGAAAACATTTTTAATTCAGACCAGACTGTAGAGGCATTCGGCACATCATCAATTCAGCATAATGTTGCTCCTCCAAACTTCATTAGAGAATGTCAACACATTTTTCATCAATATGGTAAACCACTGAGCTTTGTTCGAAGTAGGGAGCGATGTTAAGTTTGCATGAGCCTGATAAACACTACCAGGCCAAAAACCTGTCACCACTTTGATTTAACTAAGCAAATCAGTTATTCTCTAGTCAACTTTTTGGGAAATTTTTGACCAGTACTGGAGCTCAGATAAAAATGTACTTCCTTGCGATTTTATGCTGAGTACCATATGTTGAGAGCTTAGTAGTATCAAGTTGGTAGTGTGGGCATTTTGATGCCAAAACCTTCTACTCCATGGGTGTCTATTGTACATAAAATAAGAATGTATCAAAGCTGATAAAGTCCTTGAGGCAATATCAAATTAACATGGGAGCTGGCCCGCCGGTAACACCACATTCACCGCTAATACTCATACTTGCCAACCCTCCCGATAATCCCAGGAGACTCCCGATGTGTAGTGCCCTTCCCGAAAATCTCCCTGGGCAACCATTCTCCCGATTTCCACCCAGACAACAATATTGGGAGCGTGCCTTAAAGGCACTGCCTTTAGCGTCCTCTACAACATGTCGTCACGTCCTCTTTTCCTCCATATAAATAGCGTGCTGGCCAAGTCACATAATATATGCGGCTTTCACAAACACATACTTGGTCAACAGCCATACAGGTCACACTGAGGGTTTGGCGTATAAAAAACTTTAACATTGTTACAAATATGCGCCACACTGTGAACCCGCACCAAACAAGAATGACACAACACATTTTGGGAGAACACCCGCACCGTAACACAACATAAACACAACAGAACAAATACCCAGAACCCCATGAAGCACTAACTCTTCCGGAACGCTACAATATACACCCCCCGCTACTACGAAACCCCGCCCACCTCATTTTTATTTTATTTTTGAATTTATTAGCCTGTGGAAAAAGTTAATGTTGATATTTACCTAAGAAGGCTGCAAATAGAAAAGAGGCATTAATGTTATGGATTAAATTTGATTTAATATACCACTGATGTTTTTTGAAAGTTGATTTTGCACTATTACGTTATATAAGCTCTGCCTGTTCCATGGGAGGAAGCCCAAATACCCGTAGGGAACCCACGCATTCAAGGGGAGAACATGCATTGTCCACACAGAAAGATCCCGAGCCCGGGATTGAACCCAGGATTACTCAGGACCTTCGTATTGTGAGGCAGATGCACTAACCCCTGTTCCACCGTGCTGCCCTATTTAAGCCTTGCTTGTTCATTTTTCATTGCAAAACTTGTTTGGGTCCCTATTAAAAGGTTAATTTGTTCAACCTTGGCCCGCGGCTTCGTTCAGTTTTAAATTTTGGCCCATTCTGTATTTGAGTTTGACACCCTTGTTCTACTCCTTCTACTATACAGGTGAGATGCATGATTTATAATCTCGCATTGACCTTTCTGAACTCAAAGGCCATACAACAGCAGCAGAAAGAGCTTAAACTCCTTCTTCTTCGTTATATTATGGCCAATGTTATTAGCAGCTCAAGCTACGTAGTAGTAGCAGACTACTTGCTCGGGGCCGGAAGATCAGTTCTTACGTGTACAGGGGGGGAAGACGGCACAGACAGCAGGGACATCGTTTTAAATCTATATTTATTTTATTAACAATAGAATGGAGTGTGAAACTAATCCAAAATGTGTGACTATGTGTAGCGAGTATCTGTAGAGTGTTACCGGAAGTGTTGAGCGAGGTGCGGAAGATCAAGAGGACCAAGGCAGGCTCGGAGGTCTGTGGGCAGGTGTGCGGTCAAGTTAAAAGTTAAAGTACCAATGATTGTCACACACACACTAGGTGTGGCGAAATTATTCTCTGCATTTGACCCATCATCCTTGATCACCCCCTGGGAGGTGAGGGGAGCAGTGGGCAGCAGCAATGCTACGCCCAGGAATAATTTTTGATGATTTAACCCCCAATTCCAACCCTTAATGCTGAGTGCCAAGCCACTGAGTAAGCCTAGTGGGTAGAGGGCAGAGGCGAGGCGTCAAAGTCCGTGTCCAGGCAGGAGGTCGAGATCCAAGAGGCAGCCAGGGAACCAGAGGGAATAGGGGGAGACAAGACACACATCTCGTGATGCGGGAACGGAGGACTTCTGCTGGATGACAATAAGGGACACGAGAAAAATGAACACAGAGGGGGAGAAAGACAGAGAGAGAGTGTGTGAATTGAACTTAGAGATCTTTGGCTTACTGTACAGGAACAGGTCGCTACGTTCTGGCCCGGAACGCAGGTTTGCACTGGCTTAAGAAACCACGGAAGCTCATCAGCGACAGGTGTGTAGATTGTTGATGGAAAGCAGCTGCCTGCTGCAGCCGGACTGGCGCACGCAGAAACGCAGCACACAGATGAATGCACACTGGGGTGCGCCCGGGCCGTGACAGCAGTTTGAGCAAGGCGATGTGTCACAACGCCAAAAAAGTAGTTCCTCAGTGTTAGTTCTTTCAATAACAATGTCACCATAGCTTTATTAATATGCAGGTCACGGTATGTACATGAAGCGTTGTAGACAGTTTTTAGAGCACTTTATTGTTAGCTGTCTCTTACCAGCTGTTTTTCACTATTGAAAATGCACAGACAAGAGAAAGACGTGTTCTTGTCTAACATAAGGAATGTGGATGATGGACATAAAAAAATTCAGTTCCCCTTGAACTAATCCAATACTTTATGTACCTGCTAGTTTTCAAAACCATATACCATGAAAGTGGAAAACAATACTGAGTTTACAATTACTTAAATTGTAGACGATAGAAACTAGTGCAGTAAACTAAAGAGGTGGCCTTTGAGCAATTATTTATAATAGGTTGGAATGCTTATCGTTGGAAATGAACATTTGGAAAACAACATCAACCGGAACTAAAGTGGAGCTTAACACTTTTCAGTTCTTGCATGAAAAATTCTAACTGTTGAAATAACAATCCATGCAATATGGTATCATGCAATATTTTGAATGTGAAATGGTGTGTGTGAGACTGTTTTTATGACTACAATATATTGCAGGTGTTCTTATTTGTATTGCACTGATGGACGGCACTTACAAAATTAATTTTATTGTTAACCATGATGACAATGACCATAATGGGATTCTATTATTTTGTATTTTGTTTTAAAACGGTACTCTAGCCTAGCCAATAGCCATACTTTGAGTCAATTTGTATTTGTTATAGGCATTCTTAGGAAATGACACAAGAGAGTGTTACAAGTGCATGCCATTTTCATTGTGTTTAAAAATCAACTAATTGAACAAATTTGAGAAAACAATGTTTTGCAGCAAAGGCATAGACAAACTACAAACATACATTATAGAATATCAACACAGTAAAGTATTCTTCCACATATTTTTACATTTTGTCATGTCTTTTGTGTAATTTCCAGCACATTAAAAATAAGTTAGCTACCAAATACAAATAAGCTTAACTCAAAATTTGGCAATGGGTCTCCACTATTTTGAAGCAATGCAAACACTGGTCTAATGCAGTGTTTTTCTACCTTTTTTGAGCCAAGGCACATTTTTTGCGTTGAAAAAAATCGAAACTCTGTTGACATTAAAAAGTTGTCGCAATTGTTGGATAGGACTTCAAACCATAACCAATCAATATAGCTCTTGTCTCAAAGTAGGTGTACTGTCACGACCTGTCACATCACGCCGTGACTTATTTTGAGTTTTTTGCTGTTTTCCTGTGTGTAGTGTTTTAGTTCTTGTCTTGCGCTCCTATTTTGGTGGCTTTTTCTCATTTTCAAGTATTTTCCTACTTTGTTTTTGCAATCAAGACTATTTTAGTTGTTTTTATCCTTCATTATTCGTAGATTGTTTATCATCATGTCATGTTCGGATGTACTTTGTGGACGCCGTCTTTGCTCCACAGTAAGTCTTTGCTGTCGTCCAGCATTCTGTTTTTGTTTACTTTGTAGCCAGTTCAGTTTTAGTTTTTTTCTGCATAGCCTTCCTTAATTAAACTCTTAAGGCCCAAGCTGTTTGTTTACATGCTTTTTTTTTCTCTCTTTGCTATTTGGGCTTATTGTACCCTAATTAGAATAAAAACTAAGAATCATCTTTGGATATGATGTACTTATTCCATAAGTAACAAACATGTACTTCATGTTTAGTGACATCCTAATTCTTATTTTTTACACTTGCTTTTCAAATTCCATTGTATGTTATACTCTTCTGACACCACCAGAAGGCAGTATAAGTGTCCACACAAGCCGCTATAAGACCCCAATTCAGTAGTGTCCACAATTTTGGAAATTAGAGCTAAAAGGTGCTGTTCGCGCATGTAGCCACTACAATACCTTTTGTTTATTTTTGTTTTAAGCATTAGATACGACAAAGAACCATCGTCGTCTCACACAACGTGTTCCCGACATCTGCAAAGCAATTAACTACTGGCTGCCACCTACTGATATGGAAGAGTATTACACGGTTACTCTGCCCAGCTCTAGACAGCACCAACTCTCAACAACAACATAATTTGCAGAATATAATTACTGGTTTGCAAAAAATATCCATAACCCATCCATCCATTTCCTACCGCTTATTCCCTTCAGGGTCGCGGAGGGCTCTGGTGCCTATCTCAGCTACAATCGGGCGGAAGGCGGGTACAAATAGGCTAAATTAGATGATCTCCCACGGCACACCAGACTGTATCTCATGGTGGTTGAAACACACCGGTTTAATGGATTTACACTATTCCAGAGGTATGACCTGATTAAGCTTGTTGGGGGTACGTATATGATCTGGACTTGCTCATTGGGCCAGTTGTGGTTTTGGTATGTTATGAGGTCATTTTCCATGATTGCATTTTTTTTTCTCTCTTGATGACGATAACAGCGTGCGTCCGTCAAATTGTGGAAAAAAGGACAAAAATAATAGTTTTGACATTGGATGAATTCATCTTCACAACTTCTGCTGCTATATATGATAAAAAGGAACTATTTTCTCTGCCTTTTATTGGCCAGGCAATTTATTTGACAAACACATTTCAGTCATTGACAAACTAACATCAGTCCAAATGCTGTTTTTGGCATTTATCCTCTTATTAATCTGTATTTATATTCCATGTTGTTATTTTCAATAAAAGTACCGTTCCATCATTCTGTATAGTGTTTTACAGTTCTTCGTCCAGGAGAGGGGGCCGCAGGAAAGGAAAGGAAAGGAAAAAACTTTGACCTTGCAGCAAGTAATGCAAACATTTAGACTACACTCTGATGTGTTATACTTGAAAAGGAAAGAAGAGTGATGCTTACTCGAGCTGAAAAGAGGCTCCCTGGGGTGCAATGCAAAGCCTCAGGATGTACGAGGCGAATTGTATAGCTGCTTAAAGGCCTACTGAAACCCACTACTACCGACCACACAGTCTGATGGTTTATACAGTATATCAATGATGAAATATTAACATTGCAACACATACCAATATGGCCGGTTAAGTTAACTGAATTGCAATTTTAAATTTCGCGCAAATTATCCTGCTGAAAACGTCGCGGTATGATGACGCGTGCGCGTGACGTCACGGATTGAAGCGGACATTTTGGTCAAGCACCGATCCCAGCTATAAGTCGTCTGCTTTAATCGCATAATTACACAGTATTCTGGACATCTGTGTTGCTGAATCTTTTGCAATTTGTTCAATTAATAAGGGAGATGTCAAAGACGAAAGATGTAGGTGGGAAGCGGTGCATTGCGGCCGCCTTTAGCCACATGAACACAGACGGTGTTTCTCTGTTTGCTTGTTTACATTCCCGAAAGATGACGGTGAAGCTTTACTATGGAACAGAGCGGTCAAGCAAACATGGTTCCCTACCACATGTCAACCGGCAGGTTTGGGTGAGAAAATGGTGGTAATAAGTCGGCTCTTACCGTAGACATGAGCGGAGAGCTTGCGTTGTTTCTCCTGCAGCTGCGGACTCTCTTGCCTCCTCCCACCGGCCGCCCCCGACCGTCGGATACTTCCACCGTGGAGAAAGAAGGAAAAAAAAAAAATTTCAATCCGGCCCTACCGGCTGCCTTTGCCTCGTCGAGAAACGTGGCTTCCTTCGGAGACACTGGCGGTCACCACACCCCTCCGACTTTCAGGTTGTACAGGTAAGGCCATATAATCTCACTAAAACACTAGTACCACAATAAGCAGATAAGGGATTTTCCAGAATTATCCTAGTAAATTTGTCTAATAACATCGGAATCGCTCCCACTGCCCTCGTCTTTTTGTTTCTTCTAGTCCTTCACTCTCACTATCCTCATTCACAAATCTTTCATCCTCGCTCAAATTAACGGGGAAATCGTCGCTTTCTCGGTCGGAATCGCTCTTGCTGCTGGTGGCCATGATTGTAAACAATGTGAGGAGCTCCACAACCCGTGACATCACGCGCACATCGTCTGCTACTTCCGGTACAGGCAAGGCTTTTTTATTAGCAACCAAAAGTTGCAAACTTTATCGTCGATGTTCTGTACTAAATTCTTTCAGCAAAAATATGGCAATATCGTGAAATTATCAAGTACGACACATAGAATGGACCTGCTATCTCCGTTTCAATAAGAAAATCTCATTTCAGTAGGCCTTTAAAAAATGCATTGGTGGGAAAAAAAACAAAACATGCAAGGAGTTTTCACAGGAAGGAATCCTTTGCCTGCAGCTGTCCCAGAAAATGTTTTACTTCAAGTCAGAGACAGAGAGTGTGTTTACAACCTAATGTTAACACCGATGTGGAAGAATAATTTAACAGGAAAATGAACACTGTGTGTGTTGCTTGTGACTGTATGAATGAAAAAGTAACACTGGTTAGTTTCAAACCTCCTGGTGTCTTTCTGTACATGTTAGATATGTAGACTTGCTATTATATTAGCCATAACAGTAACAAGAATGTCCTTGCACTTTTAGCTGGCAGAGAGTTGTTCTATTAGTCTCGATAATTGATCTTGCTGAGTTTGTATATTCTTAATTAAACCCAGAATCCACACTGATGCTTATTGCCTCTATAACAGTGGAATGGCCGCTCCTAAGTCGCCTATATATACCGCTTAAATGGTCGGATAATGTGATTTGTCCTCCATTTGCCTGTCTCTCCCATTGGGGCTTTGGACAGTGATGGGACTGCTTTATTTGTTGGGCCTGATATAGACTGCACGTGCCTTTTTCTAGCTTACTAAAAAGTCTGGATATTTCTGACCAGGCCACCCAACATAGCAGAATAACTGACATACATTTTATAAAGAGTAGTGAGATTTCAGCACTCCCAGCATCAAGACAATTAAAATAGCTTTTTTGTCGTTTATATTTATTTCTGTGGGCCCCCGGGGAGGGCAAAGAGAAAAAAAAAGTGATGAGAACTGGAAATGTAACGTAGGAACATGCTGCATCATCTGTTCTGGCGACTGATTATGCTATGAGTAATGCAATGAATCAAATGTCAGTTGTTGGTTGAAAAAATTAATAAAATTAATTATCCACAACTGAGAATGTTGAATATAGATTAATTAAACACTAAATACCAAAGAAGTAGCCTCAAAGTTCCAGATACGCTCTACCCTGATAAACTCTGCCCTAACATTCCACACACAAACTGGACAATATCCCCGCACTATGTATTGTTACCTTCAATGGAAATATCCACTTTACACTTTACACGTCTATTTATTAAGTCAATTTTACCTCATAGTCTTGCATTTTATACCCTTACATTTATGTACTTTTGTAAGGATTTTCTTGTTATATTGAACACATTGGTCCTGATCTACAAACGTACTAGGATACTAAATAACAAGTGCTATATTACCAAATGCAAAAATGTGGGCGTGTTGCAGGTGATCTGATAGGACTGCTCAGGCAAATTGTTACATATCAAGTGCAAAATGTGGGGCAGACTGACCGCCCTTTTTTAAGAAGTGAAGTGAATTATATTTATATAGTATTTTTCTCTAGTGACTCAAAGCACTTTTTACATAGTGAAACCCAATATCTAAGTTACATTTTTAAACCAGTGTGGGTGACACTGGGAGCAGGTGGGTATAGTGTCTTGCCCAAGGACACAACGGCAGTGATTAGGATGGCGGAAGTGGGGATCGAACCTGGAACCCTCAAGTTGCTGGCATGGCCACTTTACCAACCGAGCTATACCGGTTGCTAAAATGATTTTGTGTGTGCTACCCGCTGTCACCCTGGAAAAACTCGATGACTGCACATCCATGGCATCATGCGCCGATCTGTGGTGGTTTACCATAATGTGGAACATGCAGCACACCAATACCTTTTCTGGGATGGTAGAAGCACTCCTGCAGTGCGAGGTACAAAGGAACTGATACCTTGTTGGTGTTTTTTGTGTAACTGTGCCAATTTGCACGTATACCTACCAAATGTGCTAAATATTGACAGTAAAACAGCTAAATGATTTTATTTTCTCCTCACAGAGTTGTTGGCAGTCTGATAATCAGGATATGTTCTGCATGTTAATGAAAAGATTACACCCGCTAAATGTATTGCGCTCGCTATTTTGCTCATTTAAGAGACGCGATTTTGTGCGCACTATACTTGTAGATCAGCATGGGGACCACCTGCTCAGTGGCCTTGTTGTTAGGGTGTCCGCCCTGAGATCGGTAGGTCGTGAGTTCAAACCCCGGCTGAGTCATACCAAAGATTATAAAAACGGGACCCATTACCTGCTTGCTTGGCACTCAGCATCAAGGTTTGGAAAATTATTCCCCGGCATGGCCACCGCTGCTGCTCACTGCCCCCCTCAACTCCCAGGGGGTGAATAAGGGGATGGGTCAATTGCGGAGAAAGAATTTCACCACACTAAGTGTGTGTGACTATCATTGGTAATTTAAATTTAACTTAACTTTGGCATGTGTTTTTGTTAGGGTCTTGGTCTGGGAGGCCGGGAGGGTGGCCCCAGGATGCAAAGACGGGAGACAAGGTGGAATTCCAAAAAAATAAACATTTTAATGAGACAAAAGGGATAACTAAGGGCGATGGGGCAGAAGCGCACACCATGTAATCTGGACAAAAATAGGTTCCTCAGAGGTCGGCCAGAGAAAAGGCCAGGGCGCACTGAGCAGGGCAAGAGTCCAACAAGTGAAGTGAAGTGAATTATATTTATATAGCGCTTTTTCTCTAGTGACTCAAAGCGCTTTACATAGTGAAACCCAATATCTAAGTTACATTTAAACCAGTGTGGGTGGCACTGGGAGCAGGTGGGTAAAGTGTCTTGCCCAAGGACACAACGGCAGTGACTAGGATGGTGGAAGCGTGAACCGAACCTGCAACCCTCAAGTTGCTGGCACGGCCACTCTACCAACCGAGCTAAACCGCTAAACAAATGAATTCCCTTTAACTAAGGGAGGCTGGGAAATAAGTAGAGAAGAGGTTGGGGAATTCAGGACTAAATAGCGACAACATACCAGGTCTGGGGAGGTCAAGAAGGCGCATGCACAAGGGTGGTTCAGGATAGAGGCCAAGCTGTCAGTGACGAGCCTAAATGCTGGCGGGTTAATTGAGAGCAAGTGTGGCACAAGGGCCGGCCCTCGCCAATAATAAATCACTGATTACACTGGTGCAGAAAAAAGGAGAATGCAGGATAAAACTAAAACACAACATATTTTAATGCAATCAAACATTTAGTAGAGTTGGACCATTGTAAAACTACACTCAAAGTTAAATATTACACTGCTGTTGGGGTCCATAAAATCCCGATTGTGTTATCCCTGAGCGTGCGTTATATAGAACTTTTTTTAATCCTTTTTTTTTTTCTTTTCTTTTTTTTCAACATATCACAGTTAAAGGTGTACTGAAACCCACTACTACCGACCACGCAATCTGATAGTTTATATATCAATGATGAAATCTTAACATTGCAACATTGCCAATACGGCTTTTTTAGTTTACTAAATTACAATTTTAAACTTCGTGCGAATTATCCTGTTGAAAACGTTGCGGTATGATGACGCATATGATGACGCATGCGCGTGACATCACGGATTGTAGCGGACATTTTGTTTCAGCCCCGATCCCAACTATAAGTCGTCTGCTTTAATCGCATAACTACACAGTATTTGTGGGTTCTTCCGAGGATGTTGTAGTCGTAATGATTTGTGCAGTCCTTTGAGACATTTGTGATTTGGGGCTATATAAATAAACATTGATTGATTGATTGATTCTGGACATCTGTGTTGCTGAATATTTTGCAATTTGTTCAATTATTAATTGAGACGTCAAAGAAGAAAGATGTAGGTGGGAAGCGGTGTATTGCGGCCGCCTTTAGCAACACAAATACAGCCGGTGTTTCCTTGTTTCCTTGTTTACATTCTCGAAAGATGACAGTGAAACTTTACAGAGCGGTCAAGCAAACATGGTTCCCTACCACATGTCAAACGGCAGGTTTCGGTGGGAAAATGGTGGTAATAAGTCGGCTCTAACCATAGACATGAGCGGAGAGCTTGCGTCGTTCCTCGTGCACCTGTCAAAGAGGCAGCTGCGGACTCTCTTGCCTCCTCCGACCGGCCGCCCCCGAACGTGGGATGCTTCCACCGTTGAGGAGGGAAAAAAAATAAAAATCTCAGCCCGGCCCCAACGGCTGCCTTCGCTCCGCCTCGTCGAGAAACGTGGCTTCTCTCAGAGACACTGGCGGTCACCACACCCGTGGCCACACCCCTCCGACTTTCACTAAAACTCTAGTAACACAATAAGCAGATAAGGGATTTTTCAGAATTATCCTAGTAAATGTGTCTAATAACATCTTAATTGCTTTGCTGTCTAGTTTTTTTTTTCCTAGTCCTTCACTCTCAATTTGCTCATCCACGAATCTTTCATCCTCGCTCAAATTAATGGGAAAATCGTCGCTTTCTCTGTCTGAATCGCTCTCGCTGCTGGTGGCCATAATTGTAAACAATGTGCAGATGTGAGGAGCTCCACAACCCGTGACGTCACGCGTACATCGTCTGCTACTTCCTGTACAGGCAAGGCTTTTTTACTAGCAACCAAAAGTTGCAAACTTTATCGTTGATGTTCTCTACTTAATCCTTTCAGCAAAAATATGGCAATATCGCGAAATGATCAAGTATGACACATAGAATGGACCTGCTATCCCCGTCAAAATAAGAAAATCTCATTTCAGTAGGCCTTTAAGTGATCCTGATTCATGTGGTGAAAACAACAAGTCATAAAGTTTAAAGTTTGTGAGTTGACGGTAAGCTCTGTCTTTAAATTGTTTGAATTCTTCTCTGCCTTGTGCTTCATTCTTGTTTAAGTGTTGGGACGTAATAAACCTGTCTCGTCTCGATTGTGCGGATGAGGTGGGGGTAGGGAGTAGCGGGGGATGTATATTGTAGCGTCCCGGAAGAGTTAGTGCTGCAAGGGGTTCTGGGTATTTCTTCTATTGTGTTTGTGTTTTGTTACGGTGTAGATTTTCTCCCAAAATGTGTTTTTCATTCTTGTTTGGTGTGGGTTCACAGTGTGGCGCATATTTGTAACAGTGTTAAAGTTGTTTTTAAGGTCACCCTCGGTGTGACCTGTATGACCATTTATGCCTTGCATTCACTTGTGTGTGTGAAAAGCCATAGATATCATGTGACTGGGTGGGCACGCAAAGGCAGTGATTTTAAGGTTACTGGCACTCTGTACTTCTCCCTACGTCCGTGTACCACTACGTACAGCGGCGTTTTAAGACCCATAATTTATTTTTTTTAAACCGATCCCGATTATGTCTGATATTACATTTCAAAGCATTTATCGGCCGATAATATCGGCAGTCCGATATTATCGGACATCTCTAAGCTTAATGATTGAGAAGACAGGGCTGTGTCATTTAAATGTTTATACCCCATGTGTTACATAGCTTTCCGAATCAGAATCAGAATAGTTGTATTGCCATTGTTTGAGAACGGGTTCACAAACTAGGAATTTTTCTTAGTTCAATCGTGGTACATAAAACACATACAGTATAACACTGAATAGGTAATAGGTAATAACAATGGCCTGTAAATGAGCTATCAGATCTTTTTATTGTTATGTGTCTGATGGCTGAGGGGAAAAAAACGGTTCAGGTGACGGGAGGTAAGGGTCTGGGTGGACCGTAGTCTCCTGTCTGAGGGGGAGAAGGGAGAATAATTTGTGTCCAGCATGAGAAGAGTCAGCTGTGATCCGACCCACACGCCTCCTGGTCCTTGTGGGATGGTAGAGCCTTTTGAGTCTTCTTCCTTGTTGCACATTTTGTTGCTAATAAGTATATTTTCCCTGCCCTTCTCCCGCCGTCTCTGCATCCTGGGGTCACGACCACCCATGCCGACTGTAACAATTGTAATTGCACCCCAGAGACAGTCATTTTGATGTTCTCTGTGTCTTGGTTACATGATAAATTGGCAATAAAGACTCTTGAATATTAAATATTATGCTGCCTGCCAGTAGACAAACTATTGACCCAGATTTAAGACAATATTTTCCTTATGACAGAGTTCAACGCTGTGTCTTGGTATTCAGACATGCCAACCAGCAGGTGGCACCAAATGATTTCTCCTTAAAGGCCTACTGAAACCCACTACTACCGACCACACAGTCTGATAGTTTATATATATATATCAATGATGAAATATTAACATTGCAACACATGCCAGTACGGCCTTTTTAGTTTACTAAATTGCAATTTTAAATTTCCTGCGGAGTTTCTTGTTGAAAACGTCGCGGAATGATGACGCGTATGATGACGCGTGCGCGTGACGTCCCGAGTTGGAGGGGACATATTAGCGCAGCACCATTTGCGGCTAAAAGTTGTCTCTTTTCATCGCGCAATTAAACAGTATTCTGGACATCTGTGTTGCTGAATCTTTGGCAATGTGTTCAATTAATAATGGAGAAGTCAAAGTAGAAAGATGGAGGTGAGAAGCTTTAGCCTTTAGCCACACAAACACACGGTGATTCCTTGTTTAAAATTCCCAGAGGTGAAGCTTTACAATGGATCAGAGCGGTCAAGCGAACATGGATCCCGACTACATGTCAACCGGCAGGTTTCGGTGAGAAAATTGTGGTAAAAAGTCGCCTCTTAACGGAGATCTGCGGAGCTTGCGCCGTCCATGCAGCTGCCGTGACTTCCCTCAGACACTGGCGTCAACACACCCGTTGACACAGCCCTCTGACTATCAGGTACTATTTAACTCACTAAAACACTAGCAACACAATGGAAAGATAAGGGATTTCCCAGAATTATCCTAGTAAATGTGTCTAAAAAAATCTGAATCGCTCACAATGAAATCGCCTTTTTTTTTTCAACTTTTTTTCAAAATTTTTCTAGTCCTTCGCTATCAATATCCTCAGCCACGAATCTTTCATCCTCGCTTGAATTAATGGGGAAATTGTCGTTTTCTCGGTCCGAATAACTCTTTTTGTTGGAAGCTCCCATTATAAACAATGTGAGGATGTGAGGAGCCCTCACACGGGTGACGTCATCGTCCGCAACTTCCAGTAAAGGCAGGGCTTGTTTATTAGCGACCAAAAGTTGCGAACTTTATCGTGGATGTTCTCGACTAAATCCTTTCAGCAAAAATATGGCAATATCGCAAAATGATCAAGTATGACACATAGAATAGACCTGCTATCCCCGTTTAAATAAGAAAATCTAATTTCAGTAGGCCTTTAAGCTAGTCAGAGCTTTTCTAATTGTCACTCGCACCTGTGTCCTGCAGAGATGCAGCGACACCGGAGAAAGTGAAGTGAAAGTAACAGAGGGTTATTTTCATAATACTTTAACTTCTTCTTTCGGGGACGGTGTGGTGCAGTTGGGAAAGTGGCCGTGCCAGCAACCAGAGGGTTCCTGGTTCGATCCCCACCTTCTACCAACCTTGTCACATCCGTTGTGTCCTTGAGCAAGACCCTTCACCCTAGCTCCTGATGAGTCGTGGTTAGGGCCTTGCATGGCAGCTCCCGCCATCAGTGTGTGAATGTGTGAATGTGAAAATAGTGTCAAAGCGCTTCAAGTACCTTGGAGGTAGAACAGCGCTATGCAGGTATGACCCATTTACTATTTTTGCTTGTAAGGCAGGGGTCACCAACCTTTTTGAAACCAAGAGCTACTTTTTGGGTACTCATTAATGTGAAGGGCAACCAGTTTGATACACACTTAAATAAATTGCCAGAAATAGCCAATTTGCTCAATTTACCTTTACTAAATATATATATATATATATATATATATATATATATATATATATATATATATAAAATGGGTATTTCTGTCCGTCATTCCGTCGTATATACATTTTTTTTCCTTTTACGGAAGGTTTTTTGGAGAGCATAAATTATGAAAAAAAACACTTAATTGAACGGTTTAAAAGAGGAGAAAACCCGAAAAAAATTTAAATTAAATCTTGAAACATAGCTTATCTTCAATTACGACTCTTTAAAATTCAACCGAAAAAAATGAAGAGAAAAACTAGCTAATTCAAATCTTTTTGAAAAAAAATAAAAAAAGAATTTATGGAACATTAATAGTAATTTTTCCTGATTAAGATTAATTTTAGAATTTTTATGACATGTTTTAAATAGGTTAAAAACCAATCTGCCTTTTGTTAGAATATATAACACATTGGACCAAGCTATATTTCTAAAAAAGACAAATCATTATTTCTTCTAGACTTTCCAGAACAAAAATTTTAAAATAAATTCAAAAGACTTTAAAATAGGATTTAAATTTGATTCTACAGATTTTCTAAATTTGCCAGAATATATGTTTTTAATTTTAATCGTAATAAGTTTGAAGAAATATTTCACAAATATTCTTCGTCGAAAAAACAGAAGCTAAAATGAAGAATTAAATTAAAATGTATTTATTATTCTTTACAATAATAAAAAAATATATACTTGAACACTAATTTAAATTGTCAGGAAAGAAGAAGGAATTTTAAAGGTAAAAAGGTATATGAGTTTAAAAATCCTAAAATCATTTTTAAGTTTGTATTTTTTACTCTAAAATGGTCTTTCTGAAAGTTATAAGAAGCAAAGTAAAAAAAATAATTGAATTTATTTAAACAAGTGAAGACCAAGTCTTTAAAATATTGTCTTGGATTTTCAAATTCTATTTGAGTTTTGTCTCTCTTAGAATTAAAAATGTCGAGCAAAGCGAGATCAGCTTTCTAGTAAACAAATACAATTTTAAAAATAGAGACAGCTCACTGGTAAGTGCTGCTTTTTGAGCTATTTTTACAACAGGCCAGCGGGCGACTCATCTGGTCCTTACGGGCGACCTGGTGCCCGCGGGCACTGCGTTGGTGACCCCTGTTTTAAGGTATGACAGTAAGGAAAATAAGTTGGTTGGCAAAGCAAATGTTGCAGTTGCATTGGTTGTATTTGATTGACGGCTAAACATGCATAAGTGTGGGCATGCATGGGGGGAGTAAGTGAAACCCACTTACAATCCCATGACCACATCCAGAGCACGAAACTATGCATCTGAAGGAGGGGAGGGAGGAGGAGAAGGGGAGGAGACACCGGAGAGCGGACTGAGGGACACACACCATGGGAATCATTGGGGCATGTTGAAAGAAAGCTGAGAGGAGGAGGAGGAGGAAGCTGGACAGAAAGTGTATTGACACTTGTCAGGGAGTTAAGAGACAAGCATCCCAACACCTCAAAGACCAGGAGACACTGTTGATGGCAATGCATCACTAGCAACAAGTCTTATTTTTAGAGCTTTTCTATCCATCTTTGACAAGTGGTTTGGAGGAAAGTGCATCACGCACTCTCAGTCTCACCCAGGTTAAAACCCAAAGGCTCAACTCTTATAATAACATACGCACAGGAGGAACGATGCAGCTCCAAGCTTCCACAGACCCCGAGGAGATGAAGGTGAGTACACACCTCCTGGGGAATGATTGAAGCTTTTTTTTTTTTTTTTTTTGCCATGCTGTGTCTTAATCTGGCCTCAAGTCAAGCACTACTCGTGCTTCAAAGTCTCTTCTATATCCACTTCAGTGTGAGTGCCAGAGCGGTGCCACTGGGAGCGTTCCTAGTTGCCCAAGTTCAACACGATCAAAACAATCTGTTGTCTAGAAGTGATCAAACGCTGCAGGGGAGTCTGCTGCAAAGAACTGCTTGATAAAGAGACAAGAAAGGAAACCAGAAATGACACAAACTCTGTTTTGGAGAATGAAAAAGGCTTGTGTTGTGCTGTTTCAAATCTTTGGGGGCACAATGATGAAGTGTTGTAACGATACCAGTATTTTGGTACCGTTTGGTACGGGGGGGCGGTATAGCTCGGTTGGTAGAGTGGCCGTGTCAGCAACTTGAGGGTTCCAGGTTCGATCCCTGCTCTGCCATCTTAGTCACTGCCGTTGTGTCCTTGGGCAAAACACTTTACCCACTTGCTCCCAGTGCCACCCACATTGGTTTAAATGTAACTTTCACTTGGTGCCACTTTTCGGTACTTTTTTAAATAAAGGTGATAAAAAAAAATGCATTATTGGCTTTATTTTAACAACAAATCTTAGGGTACATTAAACATATGTTTCTTATTGCAGTTAAGTCCTTAAAAGAAATAGTGAACGTACAAGAGAACTTGTCTTTTATTAGTAAGTAAACAAACAAAGGCTCCTAATTAGTCTGCTGACGTATGCAGTAACATATTGTCATTTATCATTTTATCATTTTGTCAACATTATTAGGGATAAGTGGTAGAAAATGAATTATTAATCTACTTGTTAATTTACTGTAAATATCTGCTTACTTCCTGTTTCAACGTGTTCTGTCTACACTTCTGTTAAAATGTAATAATAATTTATCCTTCTGGTATTTGATACTTTAGATTAGTTTTGGAGGATACCACAAATTTGGGTATCAATCCGATACCAAGTCATTACAGGATCCTACATTGGTCAGATTCAAAGTCATAATGTGTCTGGGGACATATTTCCTGAGTTTATAGGCATAATATCCTTTTTTTAAAAACGAAACAAAATATCGACGTAATCAGAGTAATATCGAAATACCGTGAGCTACGGTGTGTAGTGAAGCATGTTTAGCTATTCCTCGCCCTGCAGGGATGATACTTGTAAGAAACTTACTTTATTTGTCGCCATGGAGGCAAGGATTACTGATTTAGAAGTAGCTAAAACACTGCCGACGATGGATGGATGTTAGCCGCTAGCTAGCTAGCCATGTCTTAAAGCACCTCTTCCTGTGGGTATTTCAGTGTTATAACTTCACCTTTATCTTTAGTTTTCAAGCCAAAATGCGTCCGTTCTCCCTTTTCTGTCTACACACTGTGTCTGCTTGTAAGTACTCTGTGATTGTGTGCCGCCGAACATGCTCCTCTGCTCGTAAACCAGCAATGTGACAACGTGACTTCGACGCGGGCGCAGGGGGGTTTCGTGACCAGTATGTTTCAGAGACGGTATCGTACCGAAAATGATTCATTAGTATCGCGGTACTAAACAAATACCGGTATACCGTAGAACCCTACAATGATGTCTTGTTAATCGTATGGTACCCATCAAGGTAGTTAAATATGACTTTTGTGGCACTAGAGGAAATATTAGAATGCAGAAATGTATCTGACATTATCAGGTTTATTTTTATAGCCTGGTACTTAACCAATTGTTAACTTAAATGACACTTTTTAAAATGTTCTATTTGTAAAGAACATGAATTTGCGATGAGGTGACGACTTGTCCAGGTTATACGTCGCCTTCCGCCTGATCGTAGCTGAGATAGGCTCCAGCGCCCCCCGCCACCCCGAAGGGAATAAGCGGTAATAAATGGATGGATGGATGGATTAATTTAAGTGTGGTGCTTCAGTGCTTCAATGCAACCTTTGGTGTTCTCTGGTGCATTGGATGATTGATGCAAGTCTGATAAGTGCAAATAGACAGTTGCATGAAACCATATATACACAACAGCCTGGGGCACCTCCTCCTCATGTTGCTCACCAGCCTGGTTACACACTACTGTCGGACGGCATTCCACTCCTCAACCAGGAGTAGGCACAAGTCAACCATGTTTGTTGTTTGGTACCCTAGCATGAACTTGGGTGCAGCCCATGCTGCACACAAGAGTGCTCGGTTGGGTTGAGGTCAGGACTTTTTGGCAGGCCGCTTTGTCCTTTCTACTCCCAATTTCTGGACACAGTCAGAGATGAAAACCCCTTCTCAGGGGGCAGGCGTCGTCAACTTGGAGAATATTTCAGTCTCTGACAAAAGAGATCTAGGATGACCTTCAGTGATGACAGGCTTCATTTTCCCAGGGATGGATATAAATGAGATTCAGCAATCACCTGCTTGGCATAGGCAGGGAAGATTTTCCACATAATGTGCTGCTCATCCCACTAATGTATGTTTTTTGTTGTCCAAAGGCACAATAAACTTTCATGCCAAGAAGCATTTTTGTCCACTAAACACACATCTCATCATTATCACAGTTATTGATTATCATTATGTAACTATCACTACAGTCGTGATCAAAAGTGTAAGGAACATAATGTCCTTGCTGTTGTGGGTTTCCAATCATTTCTACAACTCTTATTTGTTTGTGATAGAGTGATTGGAGCACATACTTGTTGGTCACAAAAAATATTCATTAAGTTTGGTTCTTTAATGAATTTATTATGGCTCTACTGAAAATGTGACCAAATCGGCTGTGTCAAAAGTATACATACAGCAATGTTAATATTTGGTCACATGTACCTCGGCAAGTTTAACTGCAATAAGGTGCTTTTGGTAGCCATCCACAAGCTTCTGGCAAGCTTCTGGTTGAATTTCTGACCACTCCACATGACAAAATTGGTGTAGTTCAGCTAAATGTGCTGGTTTTCTGACGTAGACTTGTTTCTTCAGCATTGTCCAGACGTTTAAGTCAGGACTTTGGGAAGGCCATTCTAAAACCTTAATTCTAGCCTGATTTAGCCATTCCTTTACCACTTTAGACGTGTGTTTGGGGTCATTGTCCTGTTGGAACACCCAACTGCGCCCAAGACCCAACCTCCGGGCTGATGATTTTAGGTTGTCCTGAATAATTTGGAGGAAATCTTCCTTTTTCATTTTCCCATTTAAAGCAACAGTTCCATTGGCAGCAAAACAGGCCAGTAGCATAATACTACCACCACAATGCTAGACAGTAGGCCTGGTGTTCCTGGGAATAAAGGCCTCACCTTTTCTCCTATAAACATTTGCTGGGTATTGTGGTCAAACAGCAAAAATTGTGTTTCATCTTACATCACATAGACAAAGATAAGGGCTTCTGGAGGAAAGTTCTGTGGTCAGATGAAACAGATGAAAGCGCCTTATTGCAGTGAAGCTTACCAAGGGACATGATCACCACCTTGGCTGCGATGGTGGGGGAGGATGCTGGACAGAAGGACAGGCCCAAGGGTATTGTGAGGGTCTGCTGGGAACATCTGGCAGAGTCTCCTGTCAGAGAGAGTTTCAATTCCCACCTCCGGAAGAACTTTGAACATGTCACGAGGGAGGTGCTGGACATTGAGTCCGAGTGGACCATGTTCCGCACCTCTATTGTCGAGGCGGCTGATTGGAGCTGTGGCCGCAACGTAGTTGGTGCCTGTGGTGACGGTAATCCCAGAACCCTTTGGTGGACACCAGCAGTGAGGGAAGCAGTAAAACTGAAAAATCAGTCCTATCGGGATCTTTTGGCTCATAGGACTCCGGAGGCAGTGGACGGGTACCGACAGGCCAAGCAGTGTGCAGATTCAGCGGTCGCCAAGGCAAAAACCCAGACATGGGAGGAGTTTGGGGAAGCCGTGGAAAACGACTTCCGGACGGCTTGGAAGCGATTCTGTACTACCATCTGCCGCCTCAGGAAGGGGAAGCAGTGCACGGTCAACACCGTGTATTGTGCGGATGGTGTTCTGCTGACCATGACTGTGGATGTTGTGGATCGGTGGAAGGAATACTTCGAAGACCTCCTCAATCCCACCAACACGTCTTCCTATGAGGAAGCAGTGCCTGGGGAATCTGTGGTGGACTCTCCTATTTCTGGGGCTGAGTTTGCTGAGGTAGTTAAAAAGCTCCTCGGTGGCAAGGCCCCAGGGGTAGATAAGGTCCGCCTGGAGTTCCTAAAGGCTCTGGATGCTGTGGGGCTGTCTTGGTTGACAAGACTTTACAGCATCGCGTGGACATCGGGGGCGGTACCTCTGGATTGGCAGACCAGAGTGGTGGTCCCTCTCTTTAAGAAGGGGGACTGGAGGGTTTGTTCCAACTATCGTGGTATCACACTACTCAGCCTTCCCGGTAAGGTTGATTCAGTTTACTGGGGAGGAGGCTACGCCGGATAGTTGAACCTCGGATTCAAGAGGAACAGTGTGGTTTTCGTCCTGTAGTGGAACTGTGGACCAGTTCTATACTCTCGGCAGGGTTCTTGAGGGTGCATGGGAGTTGTGTGCTTTGTGGACTTGGAGAAGGCATTCGACCGTGTCCCTCGGGAAGTCCTGTGGGGAGTACTCAGAGAGTATGGGGTATCGGACTGTCTGATTAGGGCAGTTCGTTCCCTGTACGATCAGTGTCAGAGCTTGGTCCGCATTGCCGGCAGTAAGTCGGACACGTTTCCAGTGAGGGTTGGACTGCCCTTTGTCAGCGATTCTGTTCATTACTTTTATGGACAGAATTTCTAGGCCCAGTCAAGCGCGTTGAGGGGTTCCGGTTTGGTGGCCGGGGGATCAGGTCTCTGCTCTTTGCAGATGATGTGGTCCTGATGGCTTCATCTGGCCGGCATCTTTAGCTCTCACTGGATCGGTTTGCAGCCGAGTGTGAAGCGACTGGAATGAGAATCAGCATCTCCAAGTCAGAGTCCATGGTTCTCGCCCGTAAAAGGGTGGAGTGCCACTTCCGGGTTGGGGAAGAGACCCTGCCCCAAGTGGAGGAGTTCAAGTACATAGGAGTCTTGTTCACGAGTGAGGGAAGAGTGGATCGTAAGATAGACAGGCGGATCGGTGCGGCGTCTTCAGTAATGCGGACGTTGTTTCGATCCATTGTGGTGAAAAACGAGCTGAGCCGGAAGGCAAAGCTCTCAATTTACCGGTCGATCTACGTTCCCATTTTCACCTATGGTCATGAGCTTTGGGTCATGACCGAAATGACGAGATCATGGGTACAAGCGGCCGAAACTAGTTTTCTCCGCCGTGTGGCGGGGCTCCTCCCTTTGAGATAGGGTGAAAAGCGCTGTCATCCGGGAGGAGCTCAAAGTAAAGACACTGCTCCTCCACATCGAGAGGAGCCAGATGAGGTGGTTCGGGCATCTGGTCAGGATTCCACCCGAACGACTTCCAAAGGAGGTGTTTAGGGCACGTCCAACCAGTAGGAGGCCACGGGGAAGACCCAGGACACGTTGGGAAGACTATGTCTCCCGGCTGGCCTGGGAACGCCTCGGGATCCCCCGGGAAGAGCTGGACGAAGTGGCTGGGGAGAGGGAAGTCTGGGTTTCCCTGCTTAGGCTGCTGCCCCCGCGACCCGACCTCGGATAAGCGGAAGAAGAAGGATGGATGGATGGATGTAACCAAATAATAACATGCTGTATGTATACTTTAGTCACATTTTCAGTAGACCCATAATAAATTAATAAAAGAACCAAACTTCATGAATGTTTTTTGTGAACAACAAGTATGTGCTCCAATCTCTCTATCACAAAAAAAATAAGAGTTGTAAAAAATATTGGAAACTCAAGACAGCCATGATATTATGTTCTTTACAAGTGTATGTAAACTTTGGATCGCAACTGTATATGGACAATACAAAACGCTAGGAGTTACAAAGACAAGACACTCCTATAGTGTATTCTATATGAAGCAGGCCCAGACCCATGCCCCTCAAAACTTTAAAACACCCAACATATAACCCCATGAATGGAGGTCTACCATCAACATGGCTGTTGAAGATTTTACGACCATGTCAAAGGGACATAATACATTTAGGCCTTATAAACATCATAAACATCAATATTGTGTATTTTAAGTCCTTCCCCAACCCGCTGACATGATCAAACTTTACTTTCATATGCGTTTGGTTTTGGTTGCCGTGAGAGCGCCCCCTCCACAAAGGCCTCGTGGCAGCTGCGCAGTGTTTTCAACAGCTGATTTGACTGGATG
This sequence comes from Nerophis ophidion, assembly GCF_033978795.1. Classification (NCBI taxonomy): domain Eukaryota; kingdom Metazoa; phylum Chordata; class Actinopteri; order Syngnathiformes; family Syngnathidae; genus Nerophis; species Nerophis ophidion. Next base: position 31,805,784 of record NC_084616.1, on the reverse strand, counting down.
AATCGTAGCTGACCTCCACCCAGGGAACTGGACTTAAGCCCATAATTTATGTGCACAGTTACCTCAGCTCTTGTTAAACTCTCTCCAGGGAGGCAATGGTGGGCCACAGCCTTATACAGCATGTAACGCGCACCTGCACAACGCTGCTTGTAATACTGGAGGCATCATCTGACAGCATTTTGTAGGGTTGGGGGAAAACGTATGAAAAACCATGCATAATTGTAAAGCCACTATATTGCCAAAAGTATTTGGCCACCTGCCTTGACTCAGATGAACTTGAAGTGCTCCTGAGAGCGGCCCATTCTTTCACAAATGTTTGTAGAAACAGTCTCCATGCCCAAGTGCTTGATTTCAATACACCTGTGGCCGGGCCAAGTGATTAGGACACCTGATTCTGATCATTTGGATGGGTGGTCAAATACTTTTGGCTATATAGTGTATGTTGATGCAGTTGTTACTTTGTGGCATGCACTCGTCCAACTGTGCTCTTAAGTCGATTTCTGAAAGAAAGGAATGGAAGCAGTCAAGAGTAATAGGAAAACGCCATGTGAGATATACTGTATAAGGATTTCTGATATTAAAATGCCCAGCCTGGGTCTCATTCTCTGGTCTTGGTTCTATTTCCTTTCAATTTCCATAAACCCTGATTCATCTTTTTTTTTCTCCTGCACTTATCCAGATGGTAGGGTTATTGTTTACGTATGTAACATCTCTGGCCGTCTCCTTGTTTTTCTATTTTTACCCTTTTTTTTTTTGTGAAAGCCACTGTTTGTTTCTGCAGTATGAGCACAAATCCCCTTTCTCCGTGTCACTGTTGGCCAAGGTTCAGGGGTATTTTCTAGAATAGTTGACAGCATGTGTGAGATGGCTTAAGGGAAAGTTTGGTGTTAGGCCAAATTGAGTAATTTCTTGTCTGTGAACTACAGTACACCAAAGCGTCAGGTTTGTGTCACATCTGGCAAGTTCTTTGGAACATTCTTTTAATTCTTAAACTCATCAACACCAAAGCCATTTTCTTCTTCAGACTATAACTTTGGTTTTCCTCCTCCTCCTGCTCACCAAAACAATGCCACATCATCTTCCTCTTTCAAACATCTTCCTCCTTCAGCTAAAACACCTGTGGTAGAAATCCACACCAGCTATTTACTCTCCTGACTAACACTAAAGTTAATTAGCAATGATAGCAAGATAAATTCACCTTCAAGCATGATAATTAAGTGGAATGGGGTCCAACAAAAGTGGTGCCCTTTATTATCTAGAACAGAGCTAAAGAAGGGAGGGTCTTATCTAACGACACACAAAAGAGCTGCCTAACCTGAGTCAGTAAAATTTATATGAGGTGTTTTACAGCATGCTGCTATTAGATAGACCAGCTGGAAACACATTAACTGTGCACATGCAACTTGCAGGATCACAATCACAAGCTTGGCTAAGAAACAGCTGGTGCAACATGCGGTCAACAATGATAAATGGTAATTGGGTTATACTCGTATAGCGCTTTTTTTCTACCTTTAAAGTACTCAAAGCGCTTTGACACTATTTCCACATTCACCCATTCACACACTGATGGCGGGAGCTGCCATGCAAGGCCCTAACCACAACCCACCAGGAGCAAGGGTAAAGTGTCTTGCTCAAGGACAGAACGGCGTGACAAGGTTGATAGAAGGTGGGGATTGAACCCGGAACCCTCAGATTGCTGGCGCGGCCACTCTCCCAACCGCACCACGTCGTGATGACTACGTTGCTTAAAATACTCACTGGCCATATATTATGAATACATACATAAATATCGGTGGTCAATGCTAAGGTTTTACTTTACAGCTAATAATGCCCGTATTTGAACTGACACAGTCAAATAGATATCCCGACTAAAGGTTTGCACGTACTTAAACACGACAGCACACACTAAAGTTTTTGTATATACAGAATATATGCTTATTAACAAAATTGGAGGAGGATATGCAAATATAATAATTTAGCGGAAACGGTGTGATTTATCAAGCCTGAAACGGTTTTTGCATTGACGTTTAGGTCATTGCTATTGTTTAGTGAGTATGTATATAAGAACAGTGAACCATCACTGTAGACACTTTTCACCTTTGATCACTAAAGACACTTTAACTGCTGCTGTGACCCAAGGTCACCTCCATATTTATACTATTGACTGTCAATCAGAATGTGCAATAATGTTATGTTACTTACTGTGTCTTGTATATACATTTTTATTTTTATTTTTTATTTTTAGCTAAGTACCGTGTGACTTGTTGAAGGGTGGACTAGCAAAGTGATATTTTCATTGTACGGCAAACTGTCTGTTTAACTGTGCATATGACAATAAACAATCTTGAATCTTGAATCTTGAAGAGTAACATAAAGGCATTGTATCAACTACAGAAATGAGCTATATGGATTATTCACAAAGCAGATTAACTGGAACACACTAACATATTATGTATTAATTATGGTTTATTGAAATTTCAAGAGCTGGTAAATTTACAGAAATTATGTGTTATGTTTAAGGCTAAATAATAAAGCATTACCAGCAAATGTTTGTCATCACTTCTGAGAATGAAGAGTATAGAAATTTCAAACATCAGTATTCAAAGACAACTTTAATACATATGTGTGATTGGGTTAAACTATGGAATTCTCCTTACAATGATATAAAATATTGTAGAAATATATTCCTATTGAAAAAAAATATACAAGGACAGAACAATAAGATCATATGGACAGCTGTAAGTGTCTACATTTTGTTTTATATTTTTTTTTCTTAGTTTTTGTCTTGTTTTGTATTTGTTTTGTATCATCCCGTGAGGAGTATATTACTTTTTTATTCGATTTGGTCTTCATGAAGTTTTGCACTTGTTTATTTGTTTTGTGTTTTTTTGTATGTTTTCATTATATTTGGATGTATTTGTTTGGTTTGTATGCTTGTGAATCTGGGCTATTCATGAAGTAAGAGTACTTATTATGTTGAAGGGGGCAGGAAATATAAGATTGTCTTCATCGTTTTTCTTCTCAAGCTTAGGTGTTTAGTTTCTAATGTTTAATTGTCTATTGATCAAAATTGCACATCAATGAAGGAGATACATAAAAAAAAATTAAATGTCATAGTCAGCTCCACATTATACATGTAGTAAATAATATACATACATATCTCCAGTGAACAGTCTTGTGCTCAATGGCAATATTATTATTTCACTGAAACAGAAAGAAATTGAATTAAGAAAATAAAATAAAAGTCAATAAAATTAAACATATCTCAAAAGGGTAATGGGAAGAAGTATACACTTTTTTTGAATCCCCCTTTAGTTACATGGTTACATAGTCTGTGATTGCAATGCATTGATAAATGATGGAATGAGAATTCTCTGCCTGTGTGCCTGTAAACATATTTGGAGCGTCAGAAATAAAAGTATTACACATATTGTCTATTCAGCATTCCCAATAAGGTTTATTCAAGTGTACTGGAGAGGAGGCTATGCCAGATAGTCAAATCTCAGATTCAGTAGAAGCAATGGTGGGTTTTGTCCTCGTCGTGGAACTGTGGACCAGCTCTATACTCTTGGCAGTGTCCTTAAGGGTGAATTGGAGTTTGCCCAACCAGTCTAAATGTGCTTTGTGGACTTGGAGAAGGCATTCGACCGTGTCCCTCGGGAACTCCTTTGAGGAGTGTTCAGAGAGTATTGGGTATCTGATTGTAGGGGCCAGCTCCCCGTATGATCAGTGTCAGAGCTTGGTACGCATTGCCAGAAGTAAGTCAAATCAGTTTTCAGTGAAGGCTGGCCTCTGCCAGGGCTGCCCTTTTTTTTACAGATTCTGTGCATAACCTTTAAAGACATAATTTCTAGGCGCAGTCAGGGCGTTGAGGGGATCCTGTTTAGTGGCTGCGGGACTAGGTCACTGCTTTTTGCAGATCACATCGTCCTGATGGCTTCATCCGGCCAGGATCTTCAGCTCTCACTGGATTGGTTCGCAGCCGAGTGTGAAGTGACTGGGATGAGACTCAGCACCTCAAAGTCTGAGTCCATGGTTCTCGCCCGGAAAAGGGTGATGTGCCATCTACGGGTTCGGGAAGAGATCTTGCCCCAAGTGGAGGATTCAAAGTACCTTGGAGACTTGTTTACGAGTGAGGGAAGAGTTGATCATGAGATAGACAGGCAGCGTCTGCAGTGATGCTGACACTGTATCGATGCCGACACTGTATCGATTCAATGTGGTAATGAAGGAGCTGACTGAAAAGGACAAGATCACGGGTACAAGCGGCTGATATGAGTTTCCTCTGTCTCTCCCTTAGAGATAGGATGAAAAGCTCTCTACTTCGGGAGGAGCTCAAAGTAAAGCAGCTAGTCCTCCATATCGAGAGGAGCCCGATGAGGTGGTTGGGGAATCTGGTCAGGATGCTCCCCGGACGCCTGCCCGGGGAGGTGTTTAGGGCATGTCCGACAGGTAAGCATGTACGGGGAAGACCCAGGACAACTTGGGGAGACTATGTCTCCCAGGATCCCTTGAAAGGAGCTGGACAAAGTGGCTGGGGAGAGGGAAGTCTGGGCTTCTCTGCTTAGGCTGCTGCCCCCACTACCCGACCTCGATTAAGCAGAAGAAAATTGATGTGTGGTCCGGTCAGTAGTTTTTTTATAATTGTATAACTGCTGGATGACTTGTGGGTGCTGATTAACATGATCTGAACTGATTTGTTTTGGTGTGTGTTGGTGTTTTTTTTTCATGGTGTTAGTTTTTTTTACATATGAGATTTATTCATATTATACAGAACAATTATTGTTAGTATATCTCCAATGGAATATCCCTTCATGAAAACACTTCTTGCAACAAAAATATTTTCATTTGTGCCCCCCAGAGGGCACCTTCAGCGAGCTAAAATATAGATTCTGTTGGCTAGATTGCACTTGTATTTTGAAAGAGACGCTGAAGGTTGGCACATGTTATATAATGGGTTTGTAGTAGAAGAAGAGTGTCTCCATGGTGACAACCGGTTGTACACGCTAAATCTTCATTTAAATAGGACAATCTTTATTATTTTTGTACTTGTTATCAATTACGTTCACAGTCTAAGTAGAAAACGTGCAACACGCCCACTAATTTTAAAGCTTACAAGTTACACCTGCTATTTAGCGCAGCGTTTGTCAACCTGTTTTGAGCCAAGGCAAATGTTTTTCATTGAAAAAATCCAGAGGCACACCACCAGCAGAAAACATTAAAAATGAAACTCAGCAGCAGATATTGACAATAAAAATTTGTTCTTGCAATTGTTGGATATGACTGTAAACAATAACAGACCATGCATCACTTCAGCTATTGTCTCAAAGTAGTTGTACTCTCACGACCTGTCACATCACTCTGTGACTTATTTTTAATTTTTGGGTGTTTTCCTCTGTGTAGAGTTTTAGTTCCTGTCTTGCGCTCCTATTTTTGTGGCTTTTACTGTCTTGTTAGTGTTTTCCTGTAGCAGTTTCATGTCTTCTTTTGAGCGTTATTCCCCGCACCTGCTTTGTTTTCACAATCAAGACTATTTAAGTTTTGCGGACGCTATCCTTTTTTGTGGGGACATTGTTGATTGTCATGTCATGTTCGGATGTACTTTGTGAACACTCTGTCTGCTCCACACGCTGTAAGTCTTTGCTGTTGTCCAGCATTCTGTTTTTATTTACTATGTAGCCAGTTCAGTTCATCCCTAAGCTTCAATGCCTCTTCTTCTCGGCACTTGCCTTTTGTTTATTTTTGGTTTAAGCTTTAGTCACCTTTTTACCTGCACACTGCCTCCCGCTGTCGTCTACATATAGGGATCACGACAAACTATCGTCGTCTTACACACGTCTTCCTGACACACAATTAGCTACCTGCTGCCACTTACTGATATGCAAGAGTATTACATGGTTACTCTGGCGAGCTCTAGACAGTACATACCATGGCCGGCTCTACGCAGGGGCAAGAGGGGGCAGAGCCCCCTTAAATAAATGTCTTGCCCCCTCAAATCAAAATTTGAGAGAGCAAATTTTAATAAACTCACCAAATTACTACATTACAAGTTAACAAACTTATCTGCACTAGCGGAAAAATCCGCCGAAAAAGGGACACACACGATATAGTAGTGTCGGCTTCCCTCTCATCCCTCCCTCCGCTGTGCGTGTATTCCACATTCCACAGGCTGCGCAGCAGACACACACCCGCACACACCCCTCAGCCCTCAGTAAACATCCAATCACTGTTGCAGTATGAAAGTAAAAGAAAAGGAAAAGTTGTCTACATTTATCATATACTTGTTAGGATGGGTGTATTTGTGTAGTCTTATCTGTCATAAACACGTTTATCGTCGCGGACTTTCGGTGCTACGGAGTTCCTTTTTTTTTTTTTTTTTTTTTTACAACTTGACGAGAGCAGTGACAGCGGAGGCTCTGAGCAGCAGTGGTTTGGAAGGGAGAGAGCCTCCACTGTCCATGTAACAAGCTACAAGTCATTTATGATGCTGTTAATGACGGTAAAAATGAAACAGAAGGTATATATTCTGCTTAGCAGTCCTCCTCTGCTGTCCTCTGTTCAGAGCGGAGTCCCTAGCAACGGCCCGTTTTACTTAGCAACGGTCTTGCAATCGACTGCTGGAATTCTTTTTCTGTTGTTTTTCTTGTAATTCTACATAGTCAACCTTTAATGTTTCAATCTACATTTTATAATAAACAAATTATAAGTTTCATTTGATATGACCAAGACACCTAAAAACAAAAACACTGCCGTTTTCATCAATTTACAAGCAAGTGGGCAACACACATACATTGGAGTGAATGAATTTTGTGCCCAGATGAGTGCCCATGTTCTGTTTTATAAATTAGTTTGAGATTCTTTTTTATCATTATTCATCAGACTACCTTTCAGTTTTGTAAATATTGACTGTAGTGACCCTACTTTGGGTCAAAATTTATTTGAGAGTTAGGCCATCCAGTTAGGATAAATGTTATGTTGTTGGTTGATAAAATCTGGATGAAGGATCTTTTATTTTATTTTATTCATTTATTTTTATTTCTATTTTTCAGTTTCCCCCCCTAAGGGATTGCCTCCTTATTGTGGTCAGGGGGTTTGCGTGCCTCAGTGACCGTAAGAGCTATACCAGCAGGAGCTTAGTTTTCAGGTGGGACACCCAAATTGGACAGGTCTGAAGGTAGAGGCCTGACAAAGTGCAATCCACTACTCCAGGTTGGGGTTGGACACATAGCCAAAGACCCATTTCCATGAAGAAAGCATCGTTACTATAAGCACATAAAAAAAAGTGCTGGAGCATGATGTGTACACATGATGCCCCCTTCACATTTCTGACTGCCCCCTCATAAAAGCGTTGCCTAGAACCGCCCCTGATACATACACTCAAAAATGAGACATTATTTGCGGATTATAATTACCGGTTTGTAAAATATAGTTTTTACCCAATTAGGTGAAATTACATAATCTCCCATGGCACACCGGACTGTATCTCACGGCCGCGGCATAGTGTTTGAAAAACACTGATTTAGCGGGTGTTATTTGGTGTCGTATTCGACCACGCCCTTTATTTGCAGTGGTGCCTAGCAAAAGTGCATCATACAGAGCACCATAACCATTACACATAACTGAGTAACACATACTTGCCAACCCTCCCGATTTTCCCGGGAGACTCCGGAATTTCAGTGCCCCTCCCGAAAATCTCCCGGGGCAAGCATTCTCCCAAATTTCGCCCTATTTCCATCCGGACAACAATATTGGGGGCGTGCCTTAAAGGCACTTTCTTTAGCATTCTCTCTCACCTGAAAAGGAGACTATTATATACGTCTCCGTTATCCATGGGTTTATTTATAACCCATAAAGTAGGCAGGCGCGGAGCTATTTCTCAGCGTGTGTTTATTCCAGTCGGCAAGTTAATACACTGACACACAACATCCGGATTCCCATCATGCAATGCTTCAAAATTACGGCAAGTAGTAATGTACAAAAACATAACAGAGACGAAGCAGAAGAACCAAGAAGAGACATGGCGACGATGATTAAGAAGAAAAAGTATGCTTGCAAGTTCCAAATGGATAGGAAAAAATCCTTTCAGTTCTTCCAGTACAGCTCGAAGGGGAATGGGTATGCTGCCTGCATATTTTGTAGATCAGACTTCTCCATTGAACACGGTGGCCGAACGGATATACTCATTCATGAACGGATTATTTATATATATATTTATATATATATATATATATATATATATATATATATATATATATAAGAAGTACTTGAAAATATATACAACCCCCCGCCCCCTCACTCCCACCTCCCAAATCTTCCGAATTCGGAGGTCTCAAGGATGGCAAGAAAGTATGGAGTAACAACCCCAAAATATTAGAAACCTAGAAAGAAGAAAATCATTATCTTTAAATGTGTTCGTGCAGGTTTAGTTAAGTCATGGCTGTCAAGCATGCAATAAACACAAGACCGATAATATGAGATGTATGTTTAAATTACAATTCACATATTTATTGGTTTTCTCCTCCCCTCCCCATTCCCTGTGGCAGATGGACCCAGTCCAGAAGGCTGTGATCAACCACACCTTCGGAGTTCCACTGGTCAAGACCAAGCGTCCGGTCATTTCCTGTAACGTCTGTTCAATCCGTTTCAACTCAGAGGTACTAAATATTGCTTTTTCTCTGCAGCCATTGAATGTGTACACCTCACACCTCATGACGTTTAGAACGCGGTGATAAGTGCAACATCTTCTGCTCGGTTAGCTCGTTGGTGAACAGATATTGACACAGAGAGGGTGTGCTACATATCGCAGCTTTGTTTTGGCACTTGTAACCCCCGTTGGAATGTAATTTGTTTAAAAGTAGTCTAGGATCAGAGAATCAAAAAGGAATGTGGAACAAAGCTGCAAGATCTGGCACAGAGTTCCGAGGATGAGTAATAAGTTGTTTGCAACAGGATTTCTCTGGTGAAACAACACTCACAAAGATTTATGAAAAGGTTCATCATGTGGAAATTTGATTTTTACATGTGTTGAATGCTAAACCTGCATCATGTAGTTAAACCAATTAGCCCTTGCAGTTCTTAAGAGGGGAATAATTGCATTTTCAACTCATGAATGACAATTTTACATTATGTGCAGTGACATTTAAAATCCAGTCTGTTTGGTCAGAGAGTAATTTCATTCAACTATGCAGTATGCACTATACAGTGCTAAATATACTTGCTAGGGCTGCAATCATGGCTTCCATGCGGTGGAGCAGCTACAAGGCTATAATCTCCAACCCAATGATCTGCTTGGATCTTCATGCTGAACTGGTAACTTCTATCCTACAATGTTTATGCGATGAAAAACATGGAAAAGATAATGCAAAACATAAATGCACAAAGTTTTGTATGGTGTAAAACTATAGAGAAAATAATAAAGCTGGCCTTTCAGCAGTTTTTTACAGTTCTGGGAGGACTTTTTAGAAGGTTTTGGAATGTGCCTGTGGGAATTTATGTCCATTCCAGTGCATGTGTGAGGTCGAAGGTCACTGATATTGGACCTGGTGGCTCACAGCCGTTGCTCGAGTTCACCCCAAAAGGTGATGAGGTTGAGGTCAATGCTTTCAAGTTGTTCCACACTAAACCCCTCCAAGCATGCCTTTATGGAATGTGTTCCGTGCCCTGCTGGAGCTTAAACCACACCGTTGGAATTATTCTGTCTTGGTAAGATAAAGCATTGAGAATAACCTTTGTGCTGTCAAACAATAAAAAAAAACAAAAACATTAATTACACTTTTTAATGTGGATAAATCATTAATAATCACCAGCCATTACTTGCTTGCATAATATAAATTAACTTCCAAAAAGACCCCAACATTTTGACTGGGGTGGTGTACTGTTAATATTAAAGTACCGTGATACTAATGAATTAAAAAAGGCACTATAATGCTTTTGAAAAATACCGGCGTTTGTTTTTTCATGCATCTAACCGCGCACAACATGTCACCAGTCAACATTAGCACATGCACAGACCACTTGCAAGCAGAAACAGAATAGAGAAAGAAGGGAGAGAATGGACATATTGTGGCTTTGAAACTAACAATAAAGTGGAGGTATAAACATTGAAAAACCACTCTGCAAGTGGGGTATTTGTGAGTTCAAACCCGGGCCGAGTCATACCAAAGTAGTGCGTGGGACAATCATTGGTACTTACTTAGCTTGTAGCTAACCACACCAGTACCGGTGCCCTAGTTTGGACATATGTAATTTCATTGTCATAATGTCATATACTCCCATCCATCCATTTTCTACCGATTGCCCCTTTTGGGGTTGCGGGGGGTCGCTGGCTGGTGCCTATCTCAGCTGCATTCGGGCAGAAGGGGGCGTACACCCTGGACAAGTCGCTACATCATCGCAGGGCCAACACAGACAGACAACATTCACACTCACATTCACACACTAGGGCCAATTTAGTGTTGCTAATCAACCTATACCCAGGTGCATGGTTTTGGAAGTGGGAGGAAGCTGGAGTACCCGGAGGGATTGAACCCAGGACTACTGAGGACCTTCGTATTGTGAGGCAGATGCCCTAACCCCTGTTCCATTGTGCTGCCCATGTCATATACTGTAAGATAAAACTCTTAGCATGTTTTGTGCAAAAAAAAAAAAAAGTGTTGCATTCAAGTAAAAACATTTATAAAATCCCCTATGTCATATACTGTAGGGGATTTTTTAAAATGTTTTACTTGAATGCACCACTTTTTTTTTTGTTGCACAACACATGCTAAGAGTTTTATCTTAAAGTCCAGTCAGGGTTTATTTTGAGGTGAAATTTGCCAGCGAACACCCTAGTCAGAGTTTCCTGACTCATCTTTGCTGTGATGCATGCAGGGAAGTAATTACTGGCCCTATAACCTGCATCACCTTCCAGGTAATGTGCGGTCAAAATAGATTCCATGATTAATCTGTGTATATACATTATTACTGCAATATTTAATTCAAAATGCAAATCAGGGCTTCTCAACCTTTTTTCAGTGATTTTTTTTATTCAAGTACCCCCTAATCCGAGCAAAGCTTTTTTAGTTGAAAAAAATAGATAAAGGAGTAAAATACAGCACTATGTCATCAGTTTCTGATTTATTAAATTGTATAACAGTGCAAAATATTGCTCATTTGTACTGGTTTTTCTTGAAGTATTTGGAAAAAAAGATATAAAAATAACTAAAAACTTGTTGAAAAATAAACATGTGATTCACTTATAAATAAAGATTTCTACACATAGAAGTTTTCATCAACTTAAAAGTGCCCTCTTTGGGGATTGTAATAGAGATCCATCTGGATTCATGAACTTAACATTTCTTCACAAAAAAAGAAATCTTTAACATCAATATTTATGGAACATGTCCACAAAAAAATCTAGTTGTCAACACTGAACATTACATTGTTGCATTTCTTTTCACAGTTTATGAACTTACATTTATATTTTGTTGAAGTATTATTCAATAAATATATTTATAAAGGATTGTTGAATTGCTTTTTTTTAGAATATTTAAAAAAAATTCACGCGCCCCTTGGCATACCTTCAAGTACCCCCCTGGGTACGCGTACCCCCATTTGAGAACCACTGGGTTAAAGCGAGTTCACGAGTGAGGGAAGAGTGGATTGTGAGATTGACAGGCGGATCGGTGCGGCGTTTTCAGTAATGGGGACGTTGTACCGATCCGTTGTGGTGAAGAAGGAGCTGAGCCGGAAGGCAAAGCTCTCAATTTACCGGTCGATCAACGTTCTCATCCTCACCTATGGTCCTGAGCTTTGGGTCATGACCGAAAGGATAAGACCACGGGTACAAGCGGCCGAAATGAGTTTCCTCCGCCGTGAGGCGGGGCTCTCCCTTAGAGATAGGGTGAGAAGTTCTGCCATCCAGGAGGAACTCAAAGTAAAGCTGCTGCTCCTCCACATCGAGAGGAGCCAGATGAGGTGGTTCGGGCATCTGGTCAGGATGCCACCCGAAAACCTCCCTAGGGAGGTGTTTAGTGCACGTCCAACTGGTAGGAGGCTACGGGGAAGACCCAGGCCACGTTGGGAAAGACTATGTCTCCCGGCTGGCCTGGGAACGCCTCAGGATCCCCCGGGAAGAGCTAGACGAAGTGGCTGGGGAGAGGGAAGTCTGGGTTTCCCTGCTTAGGCTGTTGCCCCTGCGACCCGACCTCGGATAAGCGGAAGAAGATGGATGGATGGATGGATGGGTTAAAGCATTATTTTTGACAGCCCTTGTTGTAAGACGTTATACTTAATAATTTACAGAAATTTACATTACATACTATGCAATTCAAACAAATGGAAGCATCCTCAAATAGATTTTGTATTAAATATTAGCCTGTTTTTTTGGGAATCATTGGGAGTGATTACATGCCCTTGTTGAGTTGACCTGAATGATGTCAGGTCCTTACCAAAATTCATTAGGCAAGTCTAAAACCGCGAGCCATGTTGTATGTATTTGTGCACATGAAAGAGAGAGAGCGAGACACTCAGTCCTGCAATACAAGGAGCCGCAGCGCCTCTCTGCTGTCACTTTCACTGTCATTGTCTGCAGCATAAGCACTCGCTGCAATATGTCAGCAATGTCAAAAGTGCAGCAGACTATTTTCTCTGCGTCCCACCATGGATGGCAGTGGCCAACATATTGCTGTAGAAAAAGCATGCATGCATTCACCTTTTTAAAAAGCAATGCAGAGGCATGTATAATGTAATCTTACAATAAAAATACTGCTCCAATCGATCTTTCTCCCCACCTTTGCAACTTTTCTCTCCCTCAGCATATTTTACTTCCAGCCAGTCTCTTATTCCCTCTGATGGTGCATTATCTCCAACATGGAAATGCCCCAAAATTGCCTGCCACTACTTATCATAAGACGCATTCGTCAAGGACACGGATTAGTGTCTGGCGATGACAGCACCACAGCATCGTGGAAAAGAGGGAAGGAGAGGTTAAGAGAGGATTTATTGGGTTTCTAACCCACTGTTTTGTTTGGCAATGAGGTGCTACATGGTAGTCTATGCACAATAACCTTGGTGCTCTGCTGCATTAGTGACGTCACAAGCTCCGTTTCGCTGCATTGACCAACGTCAGAGCGACTGCAGCAGAATTAGGCTGATAAGCATCCGTTTATTTTCTTCCTTTCTCCTTTACTGCCACACATTGCTTTTGTTCTCGCTGTTGTTTGCTCTCCCAGAGTGTCCATTATTTTTGTGTCAGCAGCTGCAGCTATGCTGTCATGTCTCCGTTTTCTGTTTGAATCCTCTGCATAATAAGTGCATTATGGGGCTGATGTGCATCTTATTGCTCCATGTAAATCAATCCGTTCTCAGAATGCCATTGCATCTTGCATGGAGTTTCTACTAGTGTTGTCCCGATACCAATATTTTGGTACCATTACCGGTACCAAAATTATTTAGATACTTTTTGGTACTTTGTGATACTTTTCGATAATTTTCTAAATAAAGGGGACCACAAAAAATGCATTATTGGCTTTATTTTAACAAAAAAGGTTAGGGTACATTAAACATATGTTTCTTATTGCAGGTTTGTCCTTAAATAAAATAGTGAACACACATGAAAACTTGCCCTGCCATGAGGTGGCGACTTGTCTGCCCGAATGCAGCTGAGATAGGCTCCAGCACCACCCGCAACCCCAAAAGGGACACGCGGTAGTAAATGGATGGATGGGCATACATGACAACTTGTCTTTAATTAGAAAGTAAGCAAAAAAAGGTTCCTAATTTAGTCTGCTGACATATGCAGTAACATATTGTGTCATTTTCCATTCTTTTATTTTGTCAATTTTTTTAAGGACAAGTGGTAGAAAATTAATTATTAATCTACTTGTTCATTTACTGTTAATATCTGCTTACATTTTCTGTTAACATGTTGTACCTACACTTCTGTTAAAATGTAATAATCACTTATTCTTCTGTTGTTGGGATGCTTTACATTAGTTTTGGATGGTACCACAAATTTGAGTATCAATCTGATACCAAGTCGTTACAGGATCATACATTGGTCATATTTAAAGGCCTACTGAACCCCACTACTACCCACCACGCAGTCTGATAGTTTATATATCAATGATGAAATATTAACATTGCAACACATGCCAATACGGCCTTTTTAGTTTACTAATTTGCAATTTTAAATTTCCCGGGAGTTTCTTCTTGAAAACGTCGCGTAATGATGACGTGTACGCGTGACGTCACGGACTGTTAGGAAATATGAGAGCTGCACACACACACAGCTAAAAGTCGTCTGCTTTAACCGCATAATTACACAGTATTTTGGAGATCTGTGTTGCTGAATCGTTTGCAATTTGTTCAATTAATATTGGAGAAGTCAAAGTAGAAATATGGAGTTGGGAAGCTTAGGCCTTTAGCCACACAAACATACGGTGATTCCTTGTTCAAAATTCCTGGAGGTGAAACTTTAATATGGATCAGAGCGGTCAAGCGAACATGGATCCCAAACCGAATGTTAACCAGCAGATTTCGGTGAGAAAATTGTGGAAAAAAGTCGCTTCTTACCCGAGATCAGCTGAGCTTGCGCCGTCCATAAAGCTGCCGTCGACTTCCCTGAGACACTGGCGTCAAGACACCCGTGGACACACCCCTCCGACTATCAGGTAGTGTTAAACTCAATAAAACAATAGCAAAACAATAGAAAGATAAGGGATTTCCCAGAATTATCCTAGTAAATGCGTCTAAAAACATCTGAATCTGTCCCAATGCAAGCGCGTTTTTTTTTTTTAACTACTTATTTATATATTTATTTTTCTAGTCTGTCGCTACCAATATCCTCAAACACGAATCTTTCATCCTCGCTCAAATTAATTGGTAAATTGTAGTTTTCTCAGTCCGAATAGCTCTTTTTGTTGGAAACTCCCATTAAAAACAATGTGAGGATGTGAGGAGCCATCAACGGGTGATGTCATCGTCTGCGACTTCCGGCAAAGGCAGGGCTTTTCTGTTAGCGACCAAAAGTTGCGAACTTTATCGTCGATGTTCTCTACTAAATCCTTTCAGCAAAAATATGGCAATATCGCGAAATGATCAAGTATGACACATACAATGGACCTGCTATCCCCGTTTGAATAAGAAAATCTCATTTCAGTAGGCCTTTAAAGTCCTCATGTGTCCAGGGACATATTTCCTGAGTTTCTAAACAAAATATAAACTTTAAAAAAATAGATAGAAAACGTTGCAATGCCAAAAAATGTTGACGTAATTATAGTAGTGTCGAATAGATATGCTACTGAACTTGCTATCATTACAGTGGATGTTAGGTGTTGAGCCACTATTGGCGTTTGTTTGCATTTTGACCCCGGTGAGCTACAGTGTGTAGTGACGCATGTTTAGCTATTCCTCGTTCTGCAGGGATGATACTTGTAAGAAACTTACTTTATATGTCGCCAAAGAGGCGAGGATTAGTGATTTAGAAATAGCTAAAACACAGCTGACAGCAAATGGATGTTTGACGTTAGCTAGCTAGCCATGTCTTAAAGCACCACTTCCTGAAGGCAGTGTTATAACTTCACCTTTATCGTTAGTTTTTAAACTAAAATGCGTCCGTTCTCTTTTTTTTTCTACACACTGTGTAGACAAAAACTCGTAGTAACATGATTGTGCGCAACCGAACATGCTTTGCAATGACACGACGTGGAAACGCCAGGGGGTGGTAGACCGGTACTTTTCAGAGGCGGTATAGTACCGAATATAATTCATTAGTTTCGCGCTACTATACTAATACAGGTATACCGTACAACCGTATTTTCTACACACAAAAAAGAATGTCAGTCAAACGATCCATGTTCACAAAGATCCACAATAAATGGATTCAATGCCTATAATGTCTGTGGTGAGTTAGTGAAGCACTAACATTAAAAAAAAAACATAACATTTTTAAATTTACAATACATTCTATTCACAGCAGAAATTATGTCTAAGTATACGTAGCAGTTCAATAACTACACTCCTCATACAGTAAGGAGAACTAACTGAGGTCTACATGAGCAAACACTTGGCGACGGAGGCAAGGAAAAATTCTCTACAGGGAATAAACCGAGTACAAAACGTGGACTGTGTAGACTGGCCATCAGTCTTTGCCAGCTTGGTTGAGATCGAGAAACGCAGCGGAGGGACAGAGGGTACGCAGAGAGAGGAAATAATAGAGGAGTAGAGTGACTGGGGGATCGACAAAAGACAATAGTCATAAGAACAGTCGTATCAGAAGCAATAACGACCCCATGGTGACCGTATTGGTCAACTGCCAGCATCACCACCGTTGGCCTGGCCACCGACAATAACGAGCAGAAATTTCGAAGACGATTGTGCACTTGCCAGCCTAACATCCAGAGTCAAAGAGTATCAAGATCATGGTAGAGAGAGAGAAAGATAAAGACAAAGAGAAAGAGGGTAAGTCAGTAAGTACAGTTTATTCATAAAGCGCTTTTCACAGATAAAATCACAAAGCGCTGTTTAAAACATAGTTGATGTAAAACAACTATTCAATTAAAACAACAGGGGCAACATCATAAAAAGGATACAAAGTGGATTACAATTGGTAGTTAAAAGGTGCATTAACTAAAAGCTTTACTAAAAAGGGAAGTTTCCAAATGTTTCTTAAACGTTTCAACACAGTCCAGATTACGGAGGGACTTGTGCAAATTGTTCCACAGTCTGAGCGCTATAGTCTGGAATTAAATCCCTAGTTTTAAGTTTACATTTGAATAAGGACAGAGTGTTAGCTTCCTGGGCAGAGTCAGATACTTTATGTGCTTTCGTCAATGTTAATAGAGCTTCTAGAGAATAACTCAAACATAAGGAAATATTACACTTTAAAATGCCTTTTCAATTTTTTTTTTTTTTGTTTACTAAAGTTGAAAAACATTTGTGGACCTACCTAATTTGTAGTTGTCTTCATTTGTACAATAACGGCCTGATTTACTAAAGGTTTGCGTGTACTAAAACACATGCAAACCTGATAGCACACTCAAAGCCGATCTACTGAATGTGTGCAAATTGGATTGTGCCTTTTAAGTGAGCAGAATAAGGCGTGCAATCCATTTGCGGCTCCGTCTTCATTTATATGCAAAATATATGCTGATCATCAAAACGCCCACAACACTGAAAGAGGATGCAAACAAACACTCATCATCGTTTTGCGAGCGCTATTTTGTTTTTTATTCAGCACGTGTCAGAAGGAGGTGTGAACTGACGGTTCCTCACACGGCTGCAGGATCAGTGCGTGCGCTGCAAAGACAAGAAACCTCCGTCCCAACATTTTCCATGGTCAGAAAAAAAATAAATCTTAGGCATTTCGTCCATTCAGAAACATCATGTTATCATTTTATAGGTGCTATTGTTGTGATCCGATGGTCTGATCATCACCATATTGTTATTTTTGTTCAATTTTTATATCACTCTGCGGTTTGACATACTTAGTGCCTGTTTTGTTCGTTTCCATCGTCACTCATTAGTTTCAGCTGCTACTCTCTTTTCCAGCACACCTGTCTTTACTAATCACCAACTGTTTATAAGCCAGCGTTTTCTGTTCACTGATTGTCGGATCTTAGTTTGTTCACATACATCTGTTTACGACTTGTCTCTCACTCTCGTTTTCGCTAGCTCTCACGCTAAGCTTTATTTTATTCCTAGCTTTCACGCTAGTTGTTTTGTGTTTCCTTTTGTGTGCCTTTGTGCTTCGGTTTGTTTGTCCTAGCTTTCCATGCTAGCGCTTTTATTTGCCTTTTCCATTTGTATCAGTGTTTTTGTTCAAAGCTCCTTTTGTTTAATAAATCCCTTAGTTCTTACCTTTTTGCTGTGTTCTTGCTGACGCATCCACGGAGGACCGAATCCGGCATTACAATGCCACACAAGCGTAACAGCTATAGGACTTAAGGAGCAGATAAAACAAATTAAATTGATGCGTTTTGGTGTCCTCTACTATTTTTTTAATGACGTTCGTTCAAAATATTTCTTATATGTAAAAAAAAAATCTTGAAGTATGCATTTTCTGCATTTTAAGTGGCGTACGGTCAGGCTCTCTTCCAAGCACCTTCATCAGTAAAAAAAAGAAATGTAGATGCACTGCTCGACTGTTCCTAAAATGCCCATAAAAAGTAGTTAATGCATCCTGCTTGTTGGAAAACAGCAAAACGCCACAGTTGTATGCCTGATCAAATGCATGTGCAGTAAATAAGGCTATCACTGTGGTAATATTTGTATAGTACATGCAAAATCCGAACCATTTTTCAATTGCACACGCATAGAGTGTTAGTAAATTGCGCACAATAATAGTACAGACATTGCACACGCTATTCACCACGTGGTGTTTGAATCTTAGTAAATCAGGCCCTAAATTCCTTGTGGCAGGACTCTCTTGAAGCGATTTTTCATCTCAGTAGTCTTTTCCTGGACAAATAAAAAGTTTTTAAACAGTCCTTGTACCCATCCTTTTCCATAAAGCTTTGTTTTTTTTAAGAGTACTCTTTACTTTATTTTTGTTACGTGCAGGGGGTCGCAGCTTGCTGCGAGGCTCGTTCACCCGGAATGCAAACGGACAGGACGTGCAGGTGGGAAAATTATTTATTTGTAGAACTCAAACAAGTACCAAAAACTAAAAACAAGCCAGAGGAAAATGTGCCGATCGCACTCTAAGCTAAGGCAAATACTTAACATAGCCAAGAAGACAAGGAATACTCATGTAACTGTAACATAAGCAAGCAAAGAAGCCAGGCCGACTGACCGGCAAAGGCTGGCTTAAATAATGCCTCCGATTAGTGCTCGGGGAACAGGTGAGCGTCCCTAAAATCAATCAGAGGCAGGTGAAAATTATTAGTAGCCAAGGTAACTAAACAAACTCAAGGGTGCACAACAACAGGAACTAAGGGAGTCCATGGCATGTCTTGTTGATCATGTCCTGTTTGGCTATGTTCTGTTGACCTTTGGACTCTTTAAGTTCCCGTTTTTTCACTCCCTGTTTTGTCACTATGACGACCATTCAGTTCACCTGTCCTCACAACTCACGCACCTGTTTTAAATCACCACATCACTATTTAAGCTTGTCATTTTCTGTTGGTCGTCCTGGCGTCATCGTGATCTTTTCTTGCTCCGTGCTGACTTTATTCATGCCTTGCCATAGTTTCGTGCTTCATGCCATGCCAAATAAGTTTTGTTTGATTTATGTTCATAGTCTGTTTATTGTTCCTTAGCCCAAGTTGTGCCTCAGCTGTGAGCCCTTTTGGTTTGTATCTTTTTTTTTGGTTAAAATTAAATCATGTTTATACCTAAACGCCATGTCCAGAGTAGTCCGTCTGCCTTCCTGGGAGAACGACCCCGCAGCAATTTCCCCATTAATTTGAGCGAGGATGAAAGATTTGTGTTTGAGGATATTGATAGCGACGGACTAGAAAAAAAAAAAATAAAATCTGGGAAATCCCTTATCTTTCTATTGTGTTGCTATTGTTTTAGTGAGTTCGACAGTACCTGATAGTCAGAGGTGTACGTCCACGGGTGTCTGACGCGCAGTGTCTCAGCGAAGTCGACGGCAGCTTTAAGGGCGGCACAAGCTCAGCTGACATCCAGTAAGAAGCGACTTTTTACCACAATTTTCTCACTGAAACCTGCTGGTTGACATTCGGTTGGGATCCATGTTCACTGTGATCCATATAGTAAAGTTTCACCTCCGTGAATTTTAAACAAGGAATCACCGTGTGTTTGTGTGGCTAAAGGCTAAAGCTTCCCAACTCCGTCTTTGAACAAATTGCAAACGATTCAGCAACACAGATGTCCAAAATACTGTGTAATTATGCCGTTAAAGCAGCCGACTTTTAGCTGTGTCTGTGCGCAGCGAGGGCTTCACGGTGGCAGAGGGGTTAGTGCGTCTGCCTCACAATACGAAGGTCCTGCAGTCCTGGGTTCAAATCCAGGCTCGGGATCTTTCTGTGTGGAGTTTGCATGTTCTCCCCGTGAATGCGTGGGTTCCCTCCGGGTACTCCGGCTTCCTCCCACTTCCAAAGACATGCACCTGGGGATAGGTTGATTGGCAACACTAAATTGGCCCTAGTGTGTGAATGTGAGTGTGAATGTTGTCTGTCTATCTGTGTTGGCCCTGCGATGAGGTGGCGACTTGTCCAGGGTGTACCCTGCCTTCCGCCCGACTGTAGCTGAGATAGGCACCAGTGCCCCCCGCGACCCCGAAAGGGAATAAGCGGTAGAAAATGGATGGATGGATGGGTGTGCGCAGCGCTCATACTTCCTAAAATGACGTCTTCATTACACGACATTTCCAGGACGAAACTCCCGGGAAATTTAAAATTGTAATTTAGTAAACTAAAAAGGCCATATTGGCATGTGTTGCAATGTTAATATTTCATCATTGATATATAAACTATCAGACTGCGTGGTGGGTAGTAGTGGGTTTCAGTACGCCTTTAATGCTTACTATGAATGTTTACTTGTTATTTTCCCTGGATGAAATGATAATACAACATATATAATCACGTATTATTTTATGAAAATGAATCAGGTGTCATAATATGTATCTGTCTGGACCACGAGATTCAGAGACCACAGGCAAATGCAGAAAGAAGCCTTTTTTTTATAAGGGAAAAAAACTGGTAAAACAAAAAACTAATATTTGCTGTTGAGTACACAAAGAGCAAACTTGCATGAAGGTCAAAGCAGGAGGACAGGACTGGCATTAGAAGCATCGTGATTGGCAACCAGTGAAAGGTGCGGTACCCAGCGCTTGGACCAGAGGAAGAGAGACAAACAGGAGGGGGAAGGAAAAATAAAAGCACTCCACAGGAAATGATACAAAATACAAGGAACTAATAATATTTGTCATGGGGGGTGGTGAGATCAGGTGAGCAATTTTGACAAACTACACATTTAAGCTCAAATCTATACTTATACAGTATTCAATCTTTACAAAATCTTCAGTGTATTTTACTTTGGCAAGGCCCGGAGACCATTTGCCACCCGTAGTTAACTTTTTAACAGGTTGGGGCACAACCGTTAGCATTCTAATATTAGTAAAGCAGTGTTTTTATTTTGTATTCTTTTTCAAATTTTGCAGGTATACACCTCAGCGTTTAATATTTTGTTATTTGACAAATCCTACTTTTAGGCTATATTTTTTTAGGTAATATTATAGGAGTACAACAGAGTCATATTTTGTTACTTGATGCTTACTTTTTCCAGATAATAGTTCAGGTATACATCACAAAGTATAATATTTTGGTACTTGACAGCTTCCAGTTAGCATTTTAACATGCTAAAATTAGCATGCTAGCTTTTTTTTTAACTAATTTTGCAGTTATACCTATCAGTGTTGTATATTTTAATAAAAAATGAAAGGGGGGTATTATTAGCATGTAAGCACTGTACAGTTCTAGCTTTTTTTTTTTTTTTTAGCTCATTTTGCTTACATTTTTTGCTACTTGATGCTATCTGGACAGCACACTAACTGTTAGCATTGCATTTCTGTCTTTAGCTCTTCAGCATTCACACATAATTTCTATGGAAATAGCATTTTTTAGTTATTTTTAGAAAAAAAATCACTGTATTATACTGGTTTTAAAAGGTGAAAACTTGAAAAATGCATCCTCTGATTTGTCAGTCTGGCCCTCTGCGGAAAAAGATTGGGCGCCCCTGGTCAAAGGGTATGTTTACATAAGAAATAAAAAATAAAAAATAGGCCTTTTGGTAAATAGCATTTTGGAAATTTTTAATGACTACATTGGATTATTTTAGTCTCCATAACACTGCAATCAGAGAAACGATCTATACAGAAACGACAGTTATTATTAAAAAACGTTCTTAAATAAACAACCCCTTGGTCTTGATCTTGGTGTCACTTTCCATTTTTGCTATGTCCCAGTGCAGAAGCCTTTTATTCTGAGCAGGCCCTCCCAGTGATTTTCAGCTGCCAAGCAGTTGATCCCTTTGGCTCAGTAAGAGAGCTTAAGAAAGCCACTGCCATATACCTTTCTATCTCCCCTCATGACAGCCTTCATCTGAGAGGTCACTTCTCCTGCAAGCGGTCAGACTTTCCACACGCCTTTCCATGCGCCGCTCTTTCCACCTTGGTCTGAAGGCTTTGCCCTTTCTCAAGACCACTTTACTAGTGTACAGTTACAGATCGTGGACCTTTTTTTGGCGTGATATAAGGGACAACGGGTTCGGTTGTCACACCTTTTACTGTAGTCGGATTGGCTCATCAAAACATCTTTCAATTGTCATTCCTACAGTAAATTTAACTCTAAAGTGTTGGCTTGAAATGTCTATCTCCGTTTTCCATCTCATTTTAACAACTTTTAAAAACAATCTGACACATTGTAACAACCAAGTCTATTAGCAGAATGCTTTTCAAACACCACGGGGTTCACTTGACACAATGCTATTTAAATTGAACAAAAATATTGTTCTTTAAAAAGGGAAAGAAGGAAGAACTAAATCTGAAATTGTAATGATATCGACACATGTTTAAGGCAAAATGAAGGGACATGTATGAGTAAGTATAAGTGGCAACCAACCTCAACTGGAAGATTTTGCCAGCATCATGACTAAAAACAGTCTCAAACGATACTGATATATCATGAAACACAAGGAGTATACTTTGCCTCTCCATGCACTTGTGTGTCACTTTAAGAACAATAATATGGCCGATGCAGCTACAAAGCGCCCAACTGCTTAATTAAGATGCAGTTCTGTCAGCTCACAAGTTACCGTTCGTACTGTTGGACATCGGTTTTCATCACTGTTATCAATACAGCTAGTGAGTGTGCCGAACACTCACTGGGGCGTCGTTTACCCATCACTATTAGCTAGCTAGTAACACTCATATAAAGATTCCCTTCACACTTTTTAAGGGTAACATTTTTTTTTGTTACAAAACCGTTGTGTAAAAGCCAAGTACCGTATTTTCCGGACTATAAGGCGCACTTAAAATCTTTTTTTTTTCTCAAAACTCGACAGTGCGCCTTATAGATCCTGTTCTGTCTCCCTGTAACGTTTGTCTGATCTTGAATGGGATTGTGCTGAAAATTAATTTTTTCCTGAAGGAACTCTCCTGAAGGAATAACTAAAGTACTATCTAATCTATCTAATCTAATCTTATAACCCGGTGCGCCTAAGGTAAGGAATATGTTTGGTTGCGCTTACTCACCTCAAAGCTATTTTATTTGGTACATGATGTAATGTAATGTTTGACTGCCATACTGTGATGGCAGTCAAACATAAGAAATAAATGTAGACATCACTATGATTGCAATTAGAGATGTCCCATGATATCGGACTGCCGATATTATCGGCCAATAAATGCTTTAAAATGCAACATCGGAAATTATCCGTATTGATTTCAAAAAGTAAAATGTATGACTTTTTAAAACGCCGCTGTTCGGAGTGATACACAGACGTAGGGAGAAGTACAGAGCACCAATAAACCTTAAAGGCACACAATATCAATATCACATAATATCTACGGCTTCCCACACACAAGTGAATGCAAGCATACTTGGTCAACAGCCATTTCAATTTTCCTGAAGGAACACTCCCGAAGGAATCAATAAAGTACTATCTATCTATTTATCCATCTATCTATCTAACCATCTATCTATCCATCTATCTATCTATCTATCTATCTATCTATCTATCTATCTATCTATCTATCTATCAATCTATCCATGTACAGGTCACGCTGAGGGTGGCCATATAAACAACTTTAAAACTGTTACAAATATGCGCCACACTGTAAACCCACACCGAACAAGAATGACAAGCACATTTCGGGAGAACATCCACACCGTAACACAACATAAACACAACAGAACAAATACCCAGAACCCCTTGCTGCACTAACTCTTCCGGGACGCTACAATATACACCCCCGCCCCTACCCCCCCCCCCCCCCCAGCTCAACTCCGCCCACCTCAACCTCCTCATGCTCTCTCAGAGAGAGCATGTCCCAAATTCCAAGCTGCTGTTTTGAGGCATGTTAATAAAAAAATATGCACTTTGTGACTTCCATCCATCCATTGTCTACCGCTTATTCCCTTTGGGGTCGCGGGGGGCACTGGTGCCTATCTCAGTTACAATCGGGCGGAAGGCGGGGTACACCCTGGACAAGTCGCCACCTCATCGCAGGGCCAACACAGATAGACAGACAACATTCACACTCACATTCACACACTAGGGCCAATTTAGTGTTGCCAATCAACCTATCCCCAGGTGCATGTCTTTGGAGGTGAGAGGAAGCCGGAGTACCCGGAGGGAACCCACGCAGTCACAGGGAGAACACGCAAACTCCACACAGAAAGATCCCGAGCCCGGGATTGAACCCAGGACTACTCAGGACCTTCGTATTGTGAGGCAGACGCAAGAACCCCTATACCATCGTGCTGCCCGCACTTTGTGACTTCAATAATAATAATGGCAGTACCATGTTGGCATTTGTTTTCCATAACTTGAGTTGATTTATTTTGGAAAACCTTGTTACATTTTTTAATACATCCAGCGGGGAAAAACAAAAAAAAATTAGGCATAATAATGTGTTAATTCCACGACTGCATATATCGGTGTCGTTTGATATCGGACAATATCGGAATATCGGTAAAAAAAAGCCGTTATCGGACATCTCTAATTCCAATATGTCTCAAGTAAACAACACCAACATTTTAAATAGTCCATAGAAAATATAGAACATTACACACGGCACTTAAAAATCTATCAAAATGTTTAAGTGCGAGTTTGGTGAGCTATGAAGCTGCTTAAACAAAGTATTATTATGGTACATGTATAAGGTAAGACATATTATCTGGCGTTTTGTTTCGCAAATTTATGCAAAAGCAACTTTTCTTGCCTTCTGGTACCTGTTCATGTGTATTTGGGATCTGTAGACGTCCTAAAAAATTGCATAAGCTAGCGAGTCAATAATGTTATTCTTCTATATCTTCTTGTTATAGGACACTCATCCTCCGCTGTTGCCATTTCTAATATAAATCGTATAAAGGCTTAGTTGGCCACATGTGTGGATAGCCCCTTTTAGCTCTTATTTCCAAAATTGTGTACACTTCTGAATTGGGGTCTTATGGTCGCTTATGTGGACACTTATACTGCCCTCTGGTGGTGTCAGAATAGTATAGCATACAATGGAATTTGGAAAAAAAAAGTGTAAAAATAAGAATTAGCATGTCACTAAACATGATGTACACATTTGTTAATTATGGACTAAGTATATCATATAAGAAGATGATTCTTAGTTTTTATTCTAATTAAGGTCCAATAAAGTACTATAAAGGTTTTACGTATATCTGTCAGTAAACTCGCCATTGTCACAGTTATTAGTTGTTGACGAACCCCAAGATGCAGAGACGGAGGCAGGCATAGAATGTGAGAACATGATTTAATTCAAACTAAACAAGAACAAACAAAAAGCACGCACGTGGGCGGAATAACAAACTAAGGTAGCTAGCACTGGAAGCTAGAAAACAAAAATAGGAACTTTAGCATGGAAGGTAGAGAATAGCAAACAGAAAAACTGGAAATAACTAATGGCTAACAAGAACAGCTTACCGCTACGACGACCAGGACAAAACGTGGCACGACAGGTAATAGCTGAAAAGAATCACAGACACGACAAGAGCAACATATGGCAACGACAAGTCCGAATGACAATACAATTATCCAACAACTGACAAAAGACAAAGGAGGTACAAATAGGAGCCGGCCGATTGGCAACAGGTGTGGCCAGATGCCAATCAGCCGCAGCTGAAGGGGAACACAGCACTCAGGGAACAAGACAGGAAGCTGACAAAATAAGAGCACTAGACAGGAACTATCCATCCATCCATCCATTTTCTACCGCTTATTCCCTTTCGGGGTCGCGGGGGGCGCTGGCGCCTATCTCAGCTACAATCGGGCGGAAGGCGGGGTACACCCTGGACAAGTCGCCACCTCATCGCAGGGCCAACACAGATAGACAGACAACACTCACACTCACATTCACACACTAGGGCCAATTTAGTGTTGCCAATCAACCTATCCCCAGGTGCATGTCTTTGGAGGTGGGAGGAAGCCGGAGTACCCGGAGGGAACCCACGCATTCACGGGGAGAACATGCAAATTCCACACAGGAACTAAGGACAGAAAATACTAAACAGACAAATGCAGAGGAAAAAACTAAAACACAGACAAACTGTCAGGGGCAAGTCTGAAAGCCATGAAACCACTAAAATACACCGGTGTAGTGAGTTGGTATTATTCACCCAAGGAACTTTAGTTATTAGCGTTCTGGTCGGATTATTTTTCACAGGACACTTTTTTTGTGTGGTTGTTTCCAGATGAGGAGATGCTGCTTTTTTATTGATTCAAGTAAAGTCTAAATGTCATTAAAACAGTTAGCTCCATTTTATGACACATCTTCCACTACCGTCCTTGCCCGCTACACCGCTACAACAAAAATGACGGAGAGAAGACGCTGTCGATGGTGAGCCACTTAAATAAGACCGCCCAAAAAAAACGTGCATTTGTAAGCATTTGTAAGAAAGCGGCTTGAAGATGATCTGTAAAACATAATCAATGTAACATTTTGACCAATGAACCCCCAGTACATGTTATGTAGACCACAAGAAAGTGTTTTACATCCATCCATTTTCTACCGCTTGTCCCTTTTGGGGTCGCGGCAGGTGCTGGAGCCTATCTCAGCTGCATTTGGGTGGAAGGCGGCGTACACCCTGGACAAGTAGCAACCTCATCGCAGGGCCAACACAGATAGACAGACAACATTCACACTCACATTCACACACTAGGGCCAATTTAGTGTTGCCAATCAACCTATCCCCAGGTGCATGTTTTTGGAGGTGGGAGGAAGCCGGAGTACCCGAAGGGAACCCACGCAGTCACGGGGAGAACATGCAAACTCCACACAGAAAGATCCCGAGCCTGGGATTGAACTCATGACTACTCAGCCAGGACCTTTGTATTGTGAGGCACATGCACTAGCCCCTGTTCCACCGTGCTGCCCCGGATGTGTTTTCAATTTAGAAAAAAATAATATTTTGACTCCTTTAATGTGCCTTATAATCCGGTGTGTGTTTTATATGAAAAAAGATCTAAAATAGATATCGATAGATAGATAGATAGATAGATAGATAGATAGATAGATAGATAGATAGATAGATAGATAGATAGATAGATAGATGGATAGATAGATAGATAGACAGATAGGTAGTGGTTTGTGCAGCCCTTTGAGACACTAGTGATTTAGGGCTATATAAGTAAACATTGATTGATTGATTGATAGATAGATAGATAGATAGAGAGAGAGATAGATAGATAGATAGATAGATAGATAGATAGATAGATAGATAGATAGATAGATAGATAGATAGATAGATAGATAGATAGATAGATAGATAGATAGATAGATAGATAGATGGATGGATAGATTCCTTAAAGTTTTATTAAAGTATTAATGAGGAGCAAAGTATTTACAATTTGACATTAATAGGCTGACCTTACGTCCTCTTTTCCCCGGACATGTCCTCTTTTGCGGGTGGTGTCGGGGTGTCCGGGCGTTTTTTTTAAATGCCTCAACTGTCCGGCATTTTGAATTAGGGTTGCGTGTATTTTCAATGTACATCCAGGGTTAAGTTACCGTATATATAATACTCGAGTTGGTAAATTCTAGCTGTAAATATTGTAGCGGCTGGCTACGGGGTGTTAGCCAATGGCTTTGGCTGGGGGGCGGGACTTACGAGGAAGATAGGGAAGTGACGCTATTGACAGGAAGTGTCGGTTCGAGTTTTGCCGGGAAAGGTCCTTTTTTTGTTTTAAATGTTGACTCTGCAGTATTTTTTTTATTTTTTTTACAGGAGCCTAAAATAATTGGCTCAGTAATGTTACCTCTGTTTTGTTGTTTTAACTGATTTGTGAAATACCCTTCACCTATGCTGTATTCTCTGAGGACATCTGTTTTTGTTTCAAATGTTTTGAGGCATTATTTATATTTTTTACATTAGAAGGTTCCACTGGACTGAGAAGAGACATTTTAAAGAATGGGCTGTTACTTGTTTTTTGTTTAAATATAATTAACTTATTTTGAGGCTTTATTTATGTGTATATTATATACAAGAGGTTATTTTGAATATTGTTACCTCTGTACTTTTTCTAAAACTGGGAATGTTACATAATTTAAGTGTGACTTATTTTTTTATACTGTCAACAGAGGAGAAAAAAATGCTGTATTTAAATAAATAAATTATTTATAAAGCAAGTTCAGGAATCATTGGCAAATTTTCACCTAGTCCCGGCCTTGGCGTGCTGCCCGCCTTGGTACGCATGTATGTGTCCTCTTGGGATTTCAGAAAATGGTCAGCCTAAACATTAAAACCACAAAAAGTCCTCTCTCCTCAAGTTCAGCTGTCTTGTCCCAGAGAGGACTATGCAGGTGAGCTCTGATCCTGACTTTGGACATTTTCATACCACAATTTTAGAGACCATGCTCACTGGATGGGTAGATACAACACAGGTGACAACCAATTTGACCCCGTTCTGCCCTACAAGAAAAACACAGCCTTTTGGTTTCCAGTGCCAGATAGTGCTAGTCAAACAGCAAAGAAGCCCACCCATGACTTCCCCTTTGCCAAGCTGGTCTATTTCTCCTCTAAGCCTGTTGGTTGGTGCAAAGGTCCAAGTGTCACTTAAATTCTCCAAGCCTTTCAGCACTTGTGGCAGCTGTCAAGCACCCATCAAGACACCAGAGGGGCTCTGACTGTAATCCAACTAGTTAAAAATCATCTCCACGAGTTGCCCCCTTGATGTGGGTTTATTACCCCAGTGTGGCACCTAGCATTGCACATCTGCTCACTCAACATATTTTTTTTGCAAATAGCTGACAGCTGATTAAAGGGCACTGCTGAAGTTATGTGGCGTAGTCTTTACTTGGCGGACACTAAAATCATGATAGTGGGGGTATAAACACAAAATGAACAGGTGGTAGCTAGAGATGCGCAACCTGCACTGCAAAAACTTAAATCCAAGTAAGATTAAATATCTCAAATAAGGGTCATGTTTGCTAGATATTACAGCTTGTTGCTGAGATTTTATGACCTATGTTGCAGTGTTTTTCAAACTTTTCTAAACCGAGGCACACATTTTCATTGAAAAATTCCCAAGGCACACCATCAGCAGAAAACATTAAAAAATTAAACTCAGCACGCAATATTGACAGTAAAAAGTCGTTCTCGCAATTGTTGGATAAACATTCAAACAATAACACACCGTGCATCACTATAGCTTGTCTCAAAGTAGGTGTACTGTCACGAAACACTGACTCATCTTGAGTATTTTGGTGTTTTCCTGTGTGTAGTGTTTTAGTTCTTGTCTGGCACTCCTATTTAGTTGTTTACTGTCATGTCATGTAGAGATGTGCTTTGTGGACGCCGTCTGCTCCACGCGCTGTGAGTCTTTGCTGTCGTCCAGCATTCTGTTTGTTTACTTTACAGCCAGTTCTGTTTGAGATTCGTTTTGCATAACCATCCTTAAGCTTCAATGCCTTTTGTTTATTTTTGGTTTAAACTTTAGATACCGTTTTACCTTCACACTGCCTTCCGCTGTCATCTGCATATTGTGATCACAACGAATCCTGTTTCTGGCATCTACATAGCCATTAGCTACCTACTGCCACCTACTGATATGGAAATTGACAGCACAGACAATATTTACTGGTTTGCAAATAATATTTTTAACCCAATTAGGTGAAATTACATAATTTCCCACGGCACACCGAATAATATCTCACGGTACACCAGTGTGCCGCGGCACAGTGGTTGAAAAACCCTGCTATATTGAGTAAAAAATGCTTGAAACGGTTGGAAAGCTATGTCATCTACACTCACAAGTATATAACTACTTCTTTAAAGTAATATTTTTTTACTTCAAGCATGAAAAAAAAAAATTATGAAGCCAGGCGCATATCAGTATGTCAAGATAATCAATCAATCAATGTTTATTAACATAGCCCTAAATAGCAAGTGCCTCAAAGGGCTGCACAAGCCACAACGACATCCTCGGTTCACAGCCCACAAAAGGGCAAGGAAAAACTCACAACCCAGGCGGACGTCAATGTGGATGACTATGAGAAACCTTGGTAAGGACCGCAGAGAGGACCCCCCCCCCCCCCCACCCCCAACAGGGAGACCGAATACAATGGACGTCGAGTGGGTCTAACCTGATATTGTGAACGTCCAGTCCATAGTGGATCTAAGATAATAGTGAGAGTCCAGTTCATGGTGGGGCCAGCAGGAGACCATCCCGAACGGAGACCAATGCCCAGGCGAGCGGTCCACCCCATTGTCCCGACTCTGAACAGCCAGCACTTCATCCATGGCCACCGGACCTGTGCTACCCCCCTCCCCCTCCACAAGAGAGAGGGGGGAAGAGGAGAAAAGAAAAGAAACGGCAGATCAACTGGTCCAAAAACGGGGTCTATTTAGTATACAAATGAGTTTTAAAATGGGACTTATGCTTCTACTGAGGTAGCATCTCCAGAGTACTGGAGCCCGAATAGAAAACGCTCCATAGCCCGCAGACTTTTTTTTGGGCTTTGCGAATCACTAATAAGTCGGAGTTCTTTGAACGTAGAATTCTTGCCGGGACATATGGTACAATACAATCGGCAAGATAGGCTGGAGCTAGACCGTGTAGTATTTATACGTAAGTAGTAAAACCTTAAAGTCACATCTTAAGTGCACAGGAAGCCAGTGCAGGTGAGCCAGTATTTGTACCAACTGTAATCTTTTAATGCTAGACATAGGGAGACCCGATATTAATACGTTACAGTAATCGAGACGAGACGTAACGAACGCATGAATAATGATCTCAGCGTCGCTACTGGACAAAATGGAACACATTTTAGCGATGTTAAGGAGATGAAAGAAGGCCGTTTTAGTAACACTCTTAATGTAAAATAATTGCACTAGCATTTACCTAATTTAAGAATATTTTTCAACATATTGAGCAAAAAGGTCTCAATTTGTTTTTCTACCAGGAAAAGTGTACTTGTTATTAGTGAGAATATACTTATTTTAAGGTATTCTTGGGTTCATTTACATACTTGCCATACCTCCTGGATTTTCCGGGAGACTCCCGAGATTCAGCGCCTCTCCCGAAAACCTCCCGGGACAAATTTTCACCCGAAAATCTCCCGAAATTCAGGCGGAGCTGGAGGGGGCTTGGCCTGTCTTCACCTCCGCTTTCCCACAATATAAACAGCGTGCCTGCCCAATGACGTTATAACTGTCGATTGATCGAGGGCGAGTTTTTGGTTTCTTATGTGGGTTTATTGTTAGGCAGTTTCATTAACGTCCTCCTAGCGCGGTAACAACACACAACAACAGCAGTCACGTTTTCGTCTACCATAAAGCAGTTTGTCTGCCGTAAACAGCAATGTTGTGACACTCTTAAACAGGACAATACTGCCATCTACTGTACATGCATATGTGGCAATAACATCGACAGTTTTTAGAGAGTGCAGTGCACAACTGCGCACACAACAAGAAGACAAAGCAGAAGAACGAGGAAGATACAGCCATGGCGACGCCAACGACGCATAAGATGAAGAAATACGCTTGTAAGTTCCAAGCTGCAGCTGCGATTGGACCTGGATAGCCTCCGGGAAGAAGTAGTGGACTACCAAGTGCTTCGCAGTGAAGATCTTCCTCAGGAAGCAAAGATTGACCGGTTTTGGGCCATGCTCTGGAGAGATGGAAGATTCCAGACTCTACTACATTTGATGAAAGCACTTTTGTGCGTGCCACACAGCAATGCATCATCGGAGAGGGTGTTCAGCATGGTTAGAAAAATAGTGACGGAGAATAGAACAAGGACGGACAATTCAACCCTTAACCCAACAATAAGTAGATGAGTGTTAAGTCAGTGTATATGTGTAAATAAATGAACACTGAAATTCAAGTATTGCTCTTATTTCTATATACCAGTATATATATATATATATATATATATATATATATATATATATATATACATACATATATATATATATATATATATATATATATATATATATATATATATATATATATATATATAGCTACAATTCACTGAAAGTCAAGTATTTCTTACATATATATATATATATATATATATATATATATATATATATATGAAATACTTGACTTGGTGAATTCTAGCTGTAAATATACTCCTACCCTCTTAACCACGCCCCAGCCCCACCCCCGACCACAACCCACCTCCCGAAAACGGAGGTCTCAAGGTTGGCAAGTATGTTCATTGAGGTTAGCTAATTTTACTTTTTTTGGAAAGTCTTGACAAGCCAAATGTTTCATGTTCTATTGGCAGATATTTTTTCTTAGTTCAGGTAAAATACCCCAAATGTCTGTATTTTTTTTTTCTTGTTTTTGAACACTGACTTTTTGCAGCGTGTGTGTAGGGGATCACAACATTCCTGTGCTTTTATAACACACCCGACATACTGTAGACTGCTGGCGACAGCTCATTATAGCAACCTTACATTTAATCGGCCATGTCGGGCCAGCTTCGCATTTCTCCGTGCAGAATCACAAACAAAGAATCCCGGGATATCCTGACACTCACCAGATGAATGATTCACCTGGCTTGTTTACTCTCAGTGCAAACACATCAGGGAGCGGCGAGCATTTCATAAGAGATTAGCCACTGCAATAAATCTGGTCAAGTTTCTATCTTTGTTGTAATTCAGGATGATCTTAGCTTTCTATCCGGTTTCATCTTTTCAAAGAAGCATTTTGATTTAATGTGCTTGCAGGGTGGATATTATATTACGAGCAAGGTATGCCAGGCTGCGATCCGCTACAGTTAGCCGTGCCTCCTTTTTCACCCAGACTCACAAAAGCCAGCAACCTGTTGATAACGTGCGGCGTGTTAACGAAGTAGCCATTCCGCCGACCCTCAGTTCAACTCCCATGTGTCGGCATCTGTCGGCAGATTTGTTAATAATTAAGGTCGGCGCCAGGAACTGTCAAATAGTTTAGTTTCGGTCTTTGCGAGTGGACTAATGATTCACCAACAAATATTAACTGCACAAGTCTTCATAAATTTCCAGTAAATTGGGAACAGCTGACAATGGAATAAGGAGTGTGTTTGGAACAAGGGGGCCCAACGGGGTCTCAGGTGTTTTCACCGTTGCATGTCTTCAGTCACCTGGTTGTAATCCAATCTTCTTTTCACTGTATACCACCCAGAGTGTGTATAGAATAACATGCATTACACCTTTTTTGAGTTTTTTTAAAATCTACATTTAAAACCTTGTGGTCGTGATAACACATATCGAATATGCTTTGTTGTGAATGTTTACATTTTGCTCCACAGTTATTTTTTAACCTGTTTTTTTGAGTGGGTAGAGCAGGGGTCGGAAACCTTTTTGAACACTGACTTTTTGCATTGAGGGTAACATGGTGCAACTTGAGCATCATTGAAATGGCAAACATGAGACATATTTGGGACAATAATGAATGGTGCGAAAGCGTTTGCCAAGAATATTTTGATGGATCAAAACACCGCAAACAGAGACATCCAAAACTGCGTGCAAGCTCACGCCAAAATGCATGAACTTTGATGAACGAGCGAATAAGTTAAGTTAAAAAGTTAAAGTACCAATGATTGTCACACACACACACTAGGTGGAGTGAAATGTGTACTCTGCATTTGACCCATCTCCTTGTTCACCCCCTGGGAGGTGAGGGGAGCAGTGAGCAGCAGCACTGGCCGCGCCCGGGAATCATTATGGTGATTTAAACCCCAATTTCAAACACCTTGATGCTGAGTGCCCAGCAGGGAGGTAATGGGTCCCATTTTTATAGTCTTTGGTATGACTCGACCAGGGTTTGAACTCACAACCTACCGATCTCAAGGCCACAACCACTCTAACCACAAGGCTATTGAGCAGACCAAATTTATCACAGGCGCCCTTTAACAACATATTTTCTGTGTTTATCAACAGAGCCAAGCAGAATCCCACTACAAAGGAAACCGCCATGCCAGGAGAGTCAAAGGCATTGAGACATCTAAGAGTCGTCAAGATGGGGACAAGCCCTCACAGATTGTGACCCCCACCACCTCCCCTTCCCCTCCAGGAGCCCAGGGCGCTTCCATTGATGGTGAGCCCAGCAACCAAGGTGAGAGGACAGAAAAAAGGGCGGAAGTCCCAAATGTTTCATCCACCCGTCCATCCGTTTTCTACCGCTTCAATTAATCTCTATTCATTTGGTTTACAAAAAACGAATAATCACTGGGTCTCTATAATTAGTGTAAGGTCCAAAAAACTTCTGTAGTTTTGATTACTTTACAGGATGGCCAGCAACTTGAGGGCTCCAGGTTCGATCCCCGCTTCCACCACACTGGTTTAAAATGTAGTTTAAATATGTAGATAATCGGTTTCACGCTGTAAAGCGTTTTAAGTCTCCAGAAAAAAGCGCTAAGTACATACAATTCACTTCACTTCAAATGACATTTAAAAAAGGTTCAGTTTGACATTCTGACAGTAAATTAACATCCATCCATCCATCCATTTTCTACCGCTTATTCCCTTTCGGGGTCGCAGGGGGCGCTGGCGCCTATCTCAGCTACAATCGGGCGGAAGGCGGGGTACACCCTGGACAAGTCGCCACCTCATCGCAGGGCCAACACAGATAGACAGACAACATTCACACTCACATTCACACACTAGGGCCAATTTAGTGTTGCCAATCAACCTATCCCCAGGTGCATGTCTTTGGAAGTGGGAGGAAGCCGGAGTACCCAGAGGGAACCCACGCATTCACGGGGAGGACATGCAGACTCCACACAGAAAGATCCCGAGCCTGGATTTGAACCCAGGACTGCAGGACCTTCGTATTGTGAGGCAGACGCACTAACCCCTCTGCCACAATTAACATTATTCTGCAAAAGATTTGCTCTTGTTTTAAGTTGATTTAAATGATGCAAGCCCGTAATAACTGTCCGACCATCCATTTTCTACTGCTTATTCCCTTTGGGGCGGCGGGGGGCGCTTGTGCCTATCTCAGCTACAATCGGGCGGAAGGCAATTTACACCCTGGACAAGTCGCCATCTCATCGCAGGGACAACACAGATAGACGGACAACATTCACACTCACATTCACACACTTGGGCCAATTTTAGTGTTGCCAATCAACCTATCCCCAGGTGCATGTCTTTGGAAGTGGGGGGAAGCCGGAGTACCCGGAGGGAACCCACGCAGTCACGGGAAGGACATGCAAACTCCACACAATAATCACAATTCATCCAAATTCAAAAGTATGATTAAAAATGCATCATTTGACAGCACTAATTTTCATCCAGTCTATAGATTTTTTTGTAAAAGCCAAATCTTTCTGAAGCATGCTTGAGGAAAGTTCAAAAAATCATTTTGAATGCCTTTTTCTGCATTAAGGCAAAATAATATTATAGGTTTTTTATTTGTCATATTGTATTTTCTCTACCAATTAAAAATACCGGGTTATTTTGATAACCCATTTTATGAGTTGTTAGTGTTGGGTTAAATTTTGGAATTATTTTTTTATGAATACCAATCCATGTTTTGGGTTATAAGGGTATTATTATAACTACATTTCTGGATTTTCAAATTTATAATTTTCAACGAGTAACGTATTTTTGGGTGAAAGGCTTTTTTTTAATTAAAAATTAACTTTTTTTCTTGAAGGGAATTTTACTATGGCTTAATCTCATTAACATTATTAACAACCACCCAAGATTGCATAACTCAACTTTTGGGTTAAATAATTCAACCCAATAGTTTGGTGGGGAATAACCCAACATTAAGTTATCATAACTTAATGAGCTATACCGGGGCGGTATAGCTCGGTTGGTTCAGCAACTTGAGGGTTGCAGGTTCGATCCCCGCTTCCGCCATCCGAGTCACTGTCGTTGTATCCTTGGGCAAGACACTTTACCCACCTGCTCCCAGTGCCACCCACACTGGTTTAAATGTAAAAATTTAATATTGGGTTTCACTGTGTAAAGCGCTTTGAGTCACTAGAGAAAAAAGCGCTATACAAATATAATTCCCTTCACAACTCAACTTTTTGGTTAAATAATTCAACACAAAAGTTGGGTTGAAAAATGTAATTCAAAATGTTGAGTTAAAATACTTAAATAAGGGATTTGTCCTTTTCTGAACCAGCAGTTGGGTTAAAATTGGGTTATTTGAAATTAAACGTCTTTCGAACATTTTCAGGCGTTGACGGTTTTTAATAAATCCAGTCTAACCCTTATCAATAAGATCTGGGAGAAGACGCTGAAATCGTTTAGTAATTAAATGTATTAATGTAAAATGTATTATTTTTAATCGACGTTAAGCATTGAAATTGGTGTATAATTAGTATTATGTTCCCTTCATTTGGGATTACTTTTATTCCTACTTCTGGTAAGAGTGAAGAAAAGAGTGCTACAATTGTATATATGGATAAATGGATAAATATTTACAGCAGGAAATTATCACAACCTATAGTTAAAACATTAAAACCCTTTACGTTATGTTGCCCTGTAGATTATATTTTGCTTTTATTTTTAATGATACCAATTATCTTAAATGGGCTGTGACTTTATGGTGCCGCCTGGCCACCATTTGTGATAAGACGTACAAAGTGGTGCCAGAAATGATATACTGTTTAAAACAAGTCTGACCAAAACTATTTCGTACATCTGTTAAATGTAAACACGTTTTAAAAGTGATCAGCGTGGCAGTCACTTGGCCTGTCTTCAAAGAGAGCAAACGCTCTTTTGTGCTTTTACACTACCGGTTACCAAAGTCAAACTCAAATGTCATAAGTGAGGGAAAAATGAAGATGGCATTGTTGGAGAAGATGAGGAATTAGCAATAGCTGGAATGGGACAATAGGCATGATCCAAACTCTTTCTTTAGCTGCTCCTCTTATCCAGTTGTATTTATTTTCTCAGAATCTCTTCATCCATCAGCTCAGTGCAGCTCATCACTGTATTTCTAGCTTCAACTTAGAGGCTCTGTGTCTCCTCCCAACTTCTGTCTTCATGTAGAAGTTTCCATTCCCTCAGTATCCCCACTTTGTCCTTGGATTAAACACCAGGCGGTGACTAGACTGGTCATATTTTGGTGACATTTACCAGGTGGCTGAAGGTTTACCAGATATTTCCACCTTAGTGCGCCCACGACGAATCACATTGTAACACTTACGTCTGATCAAGACCAGCGTGTTGCAACATTCCAGCGCAAAGATGTTTGAACTGTGTTTGACTTTTGTCTCTGTTTTAACCACATTGCTTTGCAAGTGAAGATCGCAGTGTAACTGATCCCAGAATAGCAAGAGGTCCGTTTGGGTTACACTCCATCTCTCAGAGGGATTTGAGATTGCCATTAGGGAGGATTCCAGCATAGTGAGCCAAAACAAGCCCTCTGTTCCAGGGATTACGAAGCAGAAACATGTGAAAGAATCTACTTCTCGTGACCCTGGACCTAGTGTTTTCCTGGTTCGGCTGTATGCTGCATGTGAATATACTGTATGTACTGGTATATGGGTTTTTCTGTGTGGTTCTGTCACACTGCTCCATGTCAGTGCAGCCCACAACTTGAATTTAGTAGAGAACTGACACAAGACAATTGATACTGGCCTTGGGCACGCTTGCCCACTTAAGTCTGCTTTGTTTGATTAGCGTGATTGCTGAGATCCTGGCTAAAACGTGGTAGACTTCCCTCGAAAGGGGTACCTTTCATATTTAAATTGATACGGTACCAATTTTCTCGATACTGAAAGGTACTTTTGCATGTGTTCAAATGTGTTTATAAATGCTAATTGTCTCTTTATTTATTACCAAAGACTGTAAAAATGGCACACATTACCTCCCTGCTTGGTACTCCACAGCAAAGATAGGGGATAAGCTGGTTTGTACGTCAGCACCGAAATTGTGTTGTAAGACACAACACAATTAGATAGGACACCAATCTGTACTGAGTGAAAAACATGAAAGTGTCTGTAAAGTATTAGCCCGCATGTCATGTTTTGTTCCTACACAGCAAGCTTGGCAGTGTATGCACTGTAGTGTATGGTGATGTGCTGCATGTATTATAAACAATAGTATAGGGACTTACTCAATGGATAGTCGTCTGTTTGGTGAAGCTGGACAGGGATGTTTCCAGTTGATTTGGGCACTCCAATAATTTGGCATAGCCTGGCTCAAAAGTTCCAGATTTGCAGCGTGACTAAATCGCACTGACCTCACTCTCTGGGCTTCCCTCTGCTCCAATGTTTCACCCTCTTCTTCGTGCTGGCTTCTGTAAGTAGAATATGCACATTCCTATTTTCAGCTTTAGAAAGATAAGGTTGTAAATCCTCATTTGTCCAAATATAGTCGTCTGTGTTTTCTGTTACCAAGTCTGGCATGATAAGAACTAGGGGTGTGGGAAAAAAATCGATTAGAATACGAATCGCGATTTTCACGTTGTGCGATCGATTCTCTCTTTTTTTTTTTAATCAATTGAAAAAAATATATATATATATATTTATATGTATATATATATATATATATATATATATATATATATATATATATATATGTGTGTGTATATATATATATATATTTATTTATTTATTTATTTTTTTTTAATCAATCCAACAAACCAATACACAGCAATACCATAACAATTCAATCCAATTCCAAAACCAAACCTGACCCAGCAACACTCAGAACTGCAATAAACAGAGCAATTGAGGAGACACAAACACAACACAGAACAAACCAAAAGTAGTGAAACAAAAATGAATATTATCAACAACAGTATCAATATTAGTTATAATTTCAGCATAGCAGTGATTAAAAATCCCTCATTGACATTATCATTACACATTTATAAAAATTAAAAAAAGAACAATAGTGTCACTTGCATCGCATCTCATAAGCTTGACAACACACTATGTCCAATGTTTTCACAAAGATAAAATAAGTCATATTTTTGGTTCGTTTAATAGTTAAAACAAATTTACATTATTGCAATCAGTTGATAAAACATTGTCCTTTACAATTATAAAAGCTTTTTACAAAAATCTGCTACTCTGCTAGCATGTCAGCAGACTGGGGTAGATCCTGCTGAAATCCTATGTATTGAATGAATACAGAATCGTTTTGAATCGGAAAAATATCGTTTTTGAATCGAGAATCGCGTTGAATCGAAAAAGTCGATATATAATCGAATCGCGACCCTAAGAATCGATATTGAATCGAATCGTGGGACACCCAAAGATTCGCAGTCCTAATAAGAACACTTGTGTGTTTGTTTGTGGAAGTAGGAAAACAAAGTAGATGCCGGTAAATATTGAACATATGACATATTGATATGAACAGACTTGCAGCGTGTATATAAAACGTTGATGGAGGGTTTTGAAATTAGTTTTGAGGGCTTTGAAAGCTACAACAGTGACTCCCATTAAATGCATATTGAAAGCGTTTTTGATCATCTTTCAAAAATAAATTACATGTGCATTCTTTTCTCTCATAATGATTGTGAACGATAGTCAAAATTCCAAAGAAAAAGCAGTTTCCTTTTAAGTGTGTTTGGTAGAGTTTTATATACCACACCATACTATCCATCCATTGTTCTACCGCTTCTACAGCAACACTCGGTAAAGCAGTCTGGACAAGATGCCACCTCATCGCAGGGCTAACATAAATTGGAAGACAACATTAATACTCACGTCGAGACACTGGGGCCAATTTAGTGTTGCCAATCATCCTATCTCCAGGTGCATGTCTTTGGAGGTGGGCGGAAACCGGAGTATCCGGAGGGAACCCACGCAGTCATGGTGGGGAACATGCACAACTACACACAGAAATATATTGAACTCAGGTCCTTCTCACTGCAAGGAACGAGCGCTACTTACTATGTCATTATTTAAATAGCCCTTTAAAAACAACCGTGTAAGCACACTCATGAACACCCAAACTATATCCAATATGCTAGTTATCAATATTCACAACCTTGCAGTGTGTAACAGCATAACGACTTGAAATAATCCACAAAGTCAAAACTCAAGCTATGATTAGTCATGCACAAGCACATTCATGAGTGTTCAACATTCATAAAATGATTGCAATATTTCCTCCTTATTAACAATAACCACAAAAGTTATCGATTCAGAGGAGTCTGATTTGACTATCAACCTCGATCAACCAAATCATCTTTTTTTGGGGTAAAAAGTCACGAATGAGATCTCTTTTTGTTCAATTTATTGATATACTTTATTACTTACTAAAATAAGT
Organism: Nerophis ophidion; assembly: GCF_033978795.1. Taxonomy (NCBI): domain Eukaryota; kingdom Metazoa; phylum Chordata; class Actinopteri; order Syngnathiformes; family Syngnathidae; genus Nerophis; species Nerophis ophidion. The sequence continues at coordinate 31,765,430 of NC_084616.1, read as the reverse complement.
TTTAAATCAATTTTAGTATATTCACGTATAAATGTTAGAGCACTTCCATGGGTTGTTACTGAGACTTAGTCTGCATACTGTGCACTACTACATGTCACCATATGTTTATTTCTGTTAAAAAGCGAAAGTTTCAACTGATCGTCCACGGTGGGCAAAATCTAACAAATCAGATTTGACTATGGAACTCTTTTAGTCAAAGACAATAACTATCATCTTAAACAGCAGAATTCAACAGAAAAAAACTCCAATAGGGCAAACATGTTGTAATACAGTATTGTATAATGAAGTAATGGCATACACAAACATGCCCAGATGAGTGCATACTTGGTAGACTAGACCAGGGGTGTCAAATTCATTTTAGATCAGGGGCCACATGAAGAACAATCTACTCCCTAGTGGACCGTACTGGCAAAATCACGGCACGATAACTTTAAAATAAAGACAACTTCAGATTTTTTTTTTGTTTGTTTGTATAAAAGTAGAACACGCACATTCTGAAATTGTACAAATCACAATGTTGTTGGTATTTTTTTACACTTACATGTTAACAGTATTCTATCAAAATGTGTCGATATTTATATTTTCTGAATAAAGAATGTGATATTTTTCATCACTCCACTCAGGAGTGTTAATTTTCAATCTATCAAGATAAAAAAAAATCATCAAAATCAAAAATACGGGATGTTATTTATGTAGTTTGATCATTTTCTGGTTCAATGTGTACATATGCAGCATCATCTACAAAGATACAAAGAATTGCTCTTTTGACATCCAGTGGACACATTTAGAACAGAAATTTGGGTAATTTTTTATACTTAGCAAACTTATCTCGCGGGACGGATAAAAACTGTTCGAGGGGCCTTATTGGGGCCTTGGGCCGTACGTTTGACATTCCTGGACTAGACTGAATACAATTGGTAGGGTTATGATTTCTACAACTGAGTAAGTTAGTTAATGTTCATGGTACCAATGAAAAACCCAAACAATTTCATTTTCTTGATAAAACATAGAGGGGATTGACTTTCTAACTTACAAAGGAATCTAGCCTGCCAAAGGCAAACATCTTGCATCATTCTCACTGAACCACAGAGTAGTCCGCAAACTAACACATGGCCAGACAGGCAAAATAAACAAAAGTCAGTTTATTTCATTTGTTTGTGAGAAGAAGCATTCAACAGTTCAACAGTGGCTGAGGTCTCCTCTAGTCTACTCTACTGAATCATTCTCACAACTTTACAATGACCATATGTGAACAGAGTATTTTGTATTCAGTGTCTCCATTGAGCAGAGGTCATTACACCAAAATATGTGCCAAACAACGATCAGAAGTCAGAGCAGGGCCTCTGGTCACAGACCGCCCACAAATGGAGATGCTTTGCTTTGAGGGATTTGGCATGGCGAGCTGGGGGTTTGGCTCAGGCCTCCAGTGATGGGCAGGCAGCTGTTAACATGAAGGGAGACAAACTTGACTTCACCCCACCCCCCAGCCCCCCATCTTTATCCCTCTTCTGTCTGATACGCCCCCTCTAATGAAGGCCCTTGTTATTGTTTGCACCATTTAGTCCACGCACCCTCACAGACACAAACACCCAAGGTCAATTATACGGATGACTTTCATGTGAGAACTCTAGGTTGCATGACAAATGCATGAATAGAGTGAAGTATTAAGTTATGGGTGTCAAACTCTGGCCCGCGGGCCAAATTTGGCCCGCCGTGTAATTTCATTTGGCCCTTGAGGCAATATCAAATTAACATTAGAGCTGGCCCGCCGCCGTAACACCACATTCACCGCTAATACTCATACTCGTCAACCCTCCCAATTTTCCCGAGAGACTCCCGAAGTTCAGTGCCCCTCCCGAATTTCTCCCAATTTCCACCTGGACAATAATATTGGGGGCGGGCCGTAAAAGCACTGCTTTTGGCGTTCTCTACATGTCGCCACGTCCGCTTTTCTTCCATAAAAACAGCGTGCCGGCCCACTCACATAATATATGCGGCTCATACACACACACAAGTGTATGCAAGGCATACTTGGTCAACAGCCATACAGGTCACACTGAGGGTGGCCGTATAAACAAGGTTAACACTGTTACAAATATGCGCCACACTGTGAACCCACAGCAAACAATAATGACAAACACATTTCGGGAGAACATTCGCACCGTAACACAACATAAACACAACCGGACAAATATCCAGAACCCCTTGCATCACTAACTCTTCCGGGACACTACAATATACACCCCCGCTACCACCAAACCCCGCCCCAACTCAAACCCGCCGCCGAAAAAAGGCATTAAATTTGTGTTTTTGTTTTATTTGATATGCCATTGATATTTTTTAATTAATATTATTTGAAACTCGATTTTGCATGTCACTATAAAGTTATATAAGCCTTACTAGGTCAATATTCAATGCAAAACCTGTTTGGGTCCCTATTAAAGGGTTAATTTGTTCAACCTCGGCCCGCGGCTTTGTTCAGTTTTAAATTTTGGCCCACTCTGTATTTGAGTTTGACACCCCTGTATTAAGTGACACAGGGTTCATGCTCTTTATGCTTATGGGTATTTGGATGAATTGTCACAGACACTCTTTACATGTCCTTCATTTATAACGGAAACCATCTAAAAAAGATAAAACAAATATTTTTTTTTTCCTAGGTTTTCGTGTGAGAGTTTGAGTTCACACTTATGCCAGACAGAGGACAAATAGTACCCACCTGCATTATGAATGAAGATCAGCTCTCGCTAGTCCAGTATTTGGTTTCGAATTTCATAAATCATTCAGGATTAGTTGGTGGTATAAAACTGTTGGTTGACGAGCTTGTATGTATAGCATACATTTTCTTATGTACTAGTGGCCTAGTGGTTAGAGTGTCCGCCCCGAGATCCATAGGTTGTGAGTTCAAACCCCGGCCGAGTCATACCAAAGATGATAAAAATGGGACCCAACTCAAAGGTGATTCAGCAGCAGCAGCTCAGTTGATAAATTTACTCTCACGAATGGCTGAGGGAGCAGTGTAAGTGTCCTAAATTGTACGAAAAGTAGTTCCTCGTTGTTAGTTCTTACAATAACAATGTAGCTATAGCTCTGTTCACATGCAGGTCATTGCATTTATATAGAGCGTTGTTGGCAGGTATGGTTGTTTTTGTAGAGGGCTCTATAGAGGACTCTACGTTGCTTGCATTGTTAGTCGCCTCTTGCTAGCAAATTTTCACTATCTGGAACGCACAGAAAAGACAAAGACACTTAGGAGTTATGGATGAAAAAGGTGCAATTATTCTTAACTATTACAGTAGGGTTTGATTTTATAAGTTGCTGATCTAATTTAAACCTCCAAGACTCCAAATGTCTCCAGTTATTGAATATATAAACAAAAAAATGACTGGGATGTGGTCAGAGCCTTTCGAATTATCAACCCTCAGTGGTTGTGTGGCTCTAACAACCACATAGAGCGTTTATGCCAGGAACCGGTGTTACAGCGAGACATGCTCCACATTGGAATTCATGCATTCCCTACATCTCAGCATGCATACAGTATGAATCCAAGGAATGTGGAGATGTAATTGTGAATTGAAGGAATCTTTCACATGAGTATAACCATTGTACCAAATATACGCCCATTATTTTGTATTTAGTAATTTAAGAGAACTACCAAACAATCTAAAGTACGATTGATTAGGTCAGATGTAGGGAACTTAGGGCTCTCTAGCCAGTTGTGGCTCTTTTGATGACTGCATCTGGCGCCAAGATAAATCTTAGCTGAAATTACTTAACAGGATAAGTAATTAATGATTTCGCTGGTAATCGCAGTGTTAAAAATAACATTCAAAATATAAAACATTCTCATGCATTTCAAACCATCCACCAGTTTTCTACCGCACCAGTTCAAGAAGTGGCATTAATGGTAAGAAGTATTTTATTTATTATTGGTTAGCTTTAGAATAACAATGTTATTAAAAGGAATAAGAGACTTATTATACTCTAATAAGGTTGGTCTTACTTAAATTAATTGATTAACGTGGACCCCGACTTAAACAAGTTGAAAAACGTATTCGGGTGTTACCATTTAGTGGTCAATTGTACGGAATGTGTACTGTACTGTGCAATCTACTAATACAAGTTTCAATCAATCAATGACAAATGCAGGCATTTAGTTGTATCCAGTGTTAAAAAAAATATCATATGGCTCTCAAGGAAATACATTTCAAAATATTTGGCTTTCATGACACTCTCAGCCAAAATGTTTCCCGACCCCTGCATTAGGTTATCGTAAAAATACCCCCCCCCAAAAAATACAATTGATTGTTTTTCGTGTGAAACATAGATATTAAATGACAAAATACAAAAATATAGCGTAATTTAGTGTAACGTTTTTACTCATGTTTAAGAGTCATTCAATGGAAATTTTAACTATTTGCCCTCATTGGATTCATATGCATGTGCAGACAGGGTGCAGGAATTCCAATGGGGAAGTTCAAAACAAACATTCTGTGCACAGTACTAAACAATAGTACTGTATATGCCTGCGGTGTACCCTTCTGCTCTATAATTTGATAATCCCCATGTTTCTGCATTTCCAAGAAGCTTTGAGGGATAGGGTTACACTTTTAGCATCTGGCTCAAAATAGACTTCTAGCAAACAATTGGCATTTTTTGGGGTTTAAAATAAATGGTTCTCTTTAGAATCCCACGACTTTACCAACAAACAGACGGCATATGATCCATAACTTTAATTTCCTGAGGTGGATTAAATGAATGCAGACAGACAAGGCTAGTATAAAGCATCTGGACTGTGTTAACCCCATTTGTTGACCTCCCCCCCTTCAGTGAATATTTCTCCTGTTTGGAGTTGAGGCCGACTATCAGGAAGGAAGGTCACTTATCAGTCTTTAATTAGAGCCAGAGAACATCCATGCTTTCTAGAGAGCACTTACCCACCGACAGAGTCTTGTTTTAAACAAACACAATTATGGGTGAATCCTGAGTTAATCCGCGGCGTAAAGATCAGAGCCACTGACAATGACAAAAAAGGACTTCTCTGAGTGTTGCCAAAAAGAGTTTAGCCTCTAGATGACCTCGTTCAAAGAGTTAGGAGACATCCTGCTATGACCGGATGTGATGGTTTGTTATGGCACAGTTCCATGTCTCCTTTGTCGTCATTGTTCCTCCCAGCTTTAATTAAAATCACATTTTATGGATTCTGGATTTGGGTGTGTGCGTGCATGTGTAAATCGAGTTTAGAATGTGCGTGAGTTTGTAGGCAGCGGTCTGCAAGCAGCCAGCACATATTTGCCATGCAAAGGCTGTCAACTGGCCTCGGAGAATTGGACAGATGAGAGGGCTCCATTTCTACCAAAACCAAGTGAGAACTAACATCTGTTTGACAACACACTTCAGCCAGCAGCTCTACAGCTGGAAACCTCTAAACCTGTACGGAAAGGGAGAAGATTGCAATGTTGGAAAACAGCGGAATGGAAAGCTCTCACTATGGCGTGTTCATCAGATGTGATGTCATCAAACTGTAAATGTAGTTTCCTTTTACATAACTCCAAAACGATCCCACGGGGGATAAATATATCAGCACACTGTGGCCTCGATGTCATGACAAAACATGTAGGAATCTCGAAAAAGCAATTAAGCAGTTTAAATCACAAGCTGTTTTCTTGCCACATATATCTTTTTTAATGCCACAATCTAGTTTGTTGGAGAGTTTACCACGGTGCTGCATTTGGCACTCTTTCCAGTGGAGTTAATGGTCCCTCCTCATTGGGGGTGGAGAGCTGAGTAACTCACCCAGATTTAGGGCGTATTATTCAGACAACACCCAAGAATACCACAGGCATGGCGTAGGCTGATCAGAAACATGTGTATAGATCTCTAAGTTTACACATTTTATTTGAGTAAACATCCATAGAAAAGCAGAAAAAGACAGGAAGAAATGTTGACTACAGAGACGGGAAACACTGAGTCAAGGGACATCTCACTTCATTACGTTTTCTTTGCACTTCCTGCCCTGCCCCGTGTCAAAGCGTGTGCCATGCCTTAGCTGCAGCAAAGCAAAGAGCAGCGGTCGTGGGGCTTTGTACCGCGACTAAACTTTTCAATTAAATTAAAAAAACAAAAAACATCTTTGACCCATCCCCGTGCAGACTGGAAATATGTATGCTTGTCATTTTGATGTCAAATTGAAATTCAAATAAACTATTTTTCATCACTTCTGGCATGTGCAGGTTTGCAGGTTTTACATCCACCTGCAAGCGTTTTGTGCTGTTTTTGAGATCTCCACATGGTTATTAATGTGGTTTCTCTTGACACTCGCTTCACCACATTCAAACACATTCATACCACAGTGAGACACTTGATGTTGACTTTTTTTATCTTTACTGACAATGGATGTTCCTATAAGGGATTTATGTTGCTGATTCAAATACCCATCATCCATGAGTGAGATCTGCTGATACCATTACCGATCTCATGTATTAACTGTAAATGTTTCAGTTTATTTATGGTGAGTGCCATTGACAGTTTAACAATATCAACACAATATTTATACAAGTTCCTTATTTTTATTACATTTATTTTTTTATACATTTATTTAGCTCAGTTACAGCTCATTTTATTACCTGTCATGTGTTATTTGTGTGTTATGTTGCAAAATTGCACCAAGAAAAATTCCTAGTTTGTGAACCCGTTCTCAAACAATGGCAATAAAAACTATTCTGATTCTGATCCTGACATACATTTGTTTGGGCAAGTCAAAGTCAATTGTGCTCAATAACTAAACAAAATGAAAAAAAAGGACTACTTATTACTCATTGATGTTATTTCTGCCTTTAAAGTCCCCCTGTGTCTAGCGTTATGTTCTCTGGATTTGTAAACATTGACAAAAACATCCATACATCCATTTTCTACCGCTTGTCCCTTTTGAGGTCGCGGGGGGTCGCTGGAGCCTATCTCAGCTTCATTCGGGCGGAAGGCGGAGTACACCCTGGACAAATCGTCACCTCATTGCAGGGCCAACACAGATAGACAAACAACATTCACACTCACATTCACACACTAGGGCCAATTTAGTGTTGCCAATCAACCTATCCCCAGGTGCATATCTTTGGAAGTGGGAGGAAGCCGGAGTACCCAGAGGGAACCCACGCAGTCACGGGGAGAACATGCAAACTCCACACAGAAAGATCCCAAGCAAGGTATTGAAGCCAGGACTACTCAGGACCTTCGTATTGTGAGGCACATGCACTAACCCCTGTACCACTGTGCTGCCCTTGACAAAAACAATTAGTATCGATCAAATACTGATACAACCCTTTAGGTCGACACCACCGATATATGGATCGATCCTCCCTCTTACATGTCGTTTACTTCTGGCTGCTACAATGCTGACACACCAACATTTGATGTAAAATTATCCCCTAGCTCAGGGGTGTCAAACTCATTTTACATCGGGGGCCACATGGAGAAAAATCTACTCCCAAGTGGGCCGGACTGGTAAAATTTAAAAATAAAGACACCTTCAGATTGTTTTCTGTGTTTAAAAATAGAAGAAGCACATTTTGAAAATGTACAAATCATAATGTTGTTGTTTTTTTACACTTACATGTTGCAGTTAGTAATATTCTATCTTTATTTGTCGTTATTTATATTTTCTGAATGAATGATGTGATAATGTTCATCAGTCAACCCAATGGTGTTCATTTTCAATCAATATAGATAAAAAAATATTAAAATCAAATTACAGTATGCCATGTATGTAGTTTGATCATTTTTGTGGATTGATGTACTAACATCATGTGGTTTATTTTGTACATATGTACCATCATCTACATTCTACAGAGATACAAAGAATTGCTATAGCAACATCCAGTAGATAGATGTAGAAGAGCTGTTTCTTTCATTCAAAAATTTCAGGTTAATTTATATACTTAGCAAACTCACCCCTCGGGCCGGATAAAACCTGTTCACGGGCCTGATCCGGCCCGCGGGCCGTACGTTTGACACCCCTGCTCTAACTCTTATGAATCTATTTGTTTATTTCATGTTTTTATCTGCTTACTTTCTGCTGCAAAATGGTTCCATCCACACTTCTTAAACTTTACTAAGGACTTGGTGTTGTTTAAAGTGGTCATATTATTTTTTTCTACATTTAAAACACTTTTTTGTGGTGTAGATAACATGTAATGGGGGTTCTTGAGGAAACAATGTGCGTGAAATATGTTTTATGGACCATCTTAAAGCCACTTTCTGACCTTCTCATCAGGATGTGCAGTTTTGTGGGCGGTCTTTTTTACGGGCCTCCACTTCGAATGCGTCTTTTCGCCATCAGCCATGTTGTAGTTTTTAGCGCTTCAATGGAGTTTACTGACAGATATAATTTAGAACCGTACGCTACTTTATATTAGAAATGGCAATAGCAGAAGATGCATGTTAAAAGTTAAAGTTAAAAGAACCAATGATAGTCACACACACACTAGGTGTGGTGAAATTACCCTCTGTATTTGACCCATCCCCTTGTTCCACCCGCTTGGAGGTGAGGGGAGCAGTGAGCAACAGTGGTAGCCATCCTCGGGAATCATTTTGGTGATTTAACCACCAATTCCAACCCCTCTTGCTGAGTGCCAAGCAGGGAGGTAATGGGTCCCATTTTTATAGTCTTTGGTATGACTCGGCCGGGGTTGGAACTCACGACCAGTGGCGTTGCCAGACAGATTTCACTGGGGCACTGCAGAGCACGTGCCCCAGTAAAAATTTCACCAATAAAAAAAAAAAAACGTTTCAGAGTTTTAAGTCTACATAACATAGACAACAGCGCACATACTACTTAGTATGGTAACATGTGGATCGAGATTTCAGTTGAGAGAGGGGATGCGAATCACTGCTGAGGTAGTTAACGTTAGCCAACAACAATTTGTCAATTATATTATTTTGATTTGACTCAAACTGTAACTCCTAGATGGATATCAGAAAGTTATTCGCCCGAAGCAGGGAAGAAGCAGCGAGGAATGAGAGATTTAAGTGAAGTCCTAGCTAGCTAGGCAACATCATTGTCATAAGTTGATGCTAAGTTAGCTAACGTTATTCCTTGTATCAAGACAAACATATTCATTTTTTCTGTACGAGCTGTCGGGGGAATTTCCAATGAACATGAAACAAAATGTTGGTTATTGTCTGCTGGTTCTGCATCAATGATGATTTGGAGTCAGCATGTGTGAGTTGAGTGCTTCTCAAATGGTTTATCTTCAGGAAGAAAAACATTTTTCCATATCATCAAGTCGTGAGCCAAATTTTAAATCATTCAAGTTTATTTCACAGAAAAATAGCACAGTAGACTTGTTTTGTTAATCGGTGTGACTTTGACTAAAATAATCTTGTTTTGTCACCAGAAAAATGGCTACAGCTAAAGCATCTGGTTTTGTTTCCAGAAAAAATAGTAACATTTCTGTATTTGTTTTCAGAAAGATGGCTGAAAATATCGGGTTTTGTTGCCCCATTTAGATTTTTTTTAAATATATTTCCATGTCTGTTCTGAGTCCTCCTCCAGCTTGTTAGTCGGTCTGCCCTTTGCTAAAATACTCACTAATAGTCACTAGAAAAATGGCTAAAAATATCTGGTTTTGTTGCCACAGTTTGATTTTTTTCTCCCTAAACTTTTTCTTTTTTTCGTGCACACATCTGACAGCGACTCACTGAAAATGACACACAATCCACTTTTATGTCACGACCCAGCAGTTGGGAACCACTGGTCAACTGTATAACAGTTACTGTAATATTTCCATGTCTGTCCAGAGTGATTGACCACTTTGCAAAAATGAAAACGAGACGTTACAGTTTACTTCTCAGAAAATTATTCCCTGAACAGACACACAACAGTTGTTCATTTATTCTACTACTGTGGCTTTATTGTATTGTGTATATTTTATAGTTTTGTGTATCCTAAATAGGATTAGCCATATTTCCATCCATCCATCCATCCATCTATCTTCTTCCGCTTATCCGAGGTCGGGTCGCAGGGGCAGCAGCCTAAGCAGGGAAGCCCAGACTTCCCTCTCCCCAGCCACTTCGTCTAGCTCTTCCCGGGGGATCCCGAGGCATTCCCAGGCCAGCTGGGAGACATAGTCTTCCCAATGTGTCCTGGGTCTTCCCTGTGGCCTCCTACCGGTTAGACGTGCCCTAAACACCTCCGTAGGGAGGCGTTCGGGTGGCATCCTGACCAAATGCCCGAGCCACCTCATCTGGCTCCTCTCGATGTGGATTCCATAAATGGAAATTAAATAATATAAAAGAACCCAGAGATGTAGGGGTGCTTTATTTTTTGTTTTACTTTTGTAGATGTTAAAAATGCAGATGATTACTGCAATATATATTTTGAAAAGATTCATTGCTCTTCTTTTTTGCTTTTACCAGTAGCAGTTTAGAAGTCTGGAGTAAAAAAGTGCACAAGTTGGTCAAATGCATTAGTTAATTTCAGGTGGTTAATCAAAGATCTATACAACATAATCTGATATGATTTCCTAGTTTAAAGCAGTATTTATGTATTTTTTATGATAAATAAGTGCTAAAAATGTTTTTGCTTACGCGCTTTGCACGCTCACATGAATTATTTGTGCCCCAGTACAGTATTAGGTCTAGTGACGCCCCTGCTCACGACCTTCCAGTCTCAGGGGGGATACTAACCACAAGACCGCTTGTGAGCTTGCAGCCAGGGGACTAAAAATGAATACAATATTAGCCAGAGAGAATTGTCGTTTGTGATCGGCATTTTAAATTATTATTATTATTGGCAATCATGTATCGGCCAATGCTAATCTGTGGCCGATTGATCATTACTGACTTATGAACACTACTTACTTATTTGGGTCTCTTTGCAGATGAAACACAGGATCTGTCACCGGTAAACGGGCCCCTGCTGGCCCCAGGACCTTTGCCCCCTCTCACCACACCACCTACCCCACCAATGGATTCCCCATCCTTGTGCACCCTCCTGGCCACGTCCAGCCCTTCCTCCTCGCCAGACTGCAGCCTCCCCAACTCAGAGCAGCCCCCGGTGTCAGGGGCCACGGGCAGCCCACCCGGCCCAGAGACGGAGGAAGACAAAGCAAAGAAGCTGCTTTACTGCTCCTTGTGTAAGGTGGCTGTCAATTCCTTGTCACAACTGGAAGCTCACAACAAAGGTGGGTCCTTAATTAAAATTGTACATGCACAAAGGTCTTGAGACACATCTTTTGGCACATTCCACTCTCAGGGGCGCAGCACCGAATTCTGGGTGCCCATACACAAGATTCCTGAAGAGCTTCATATTGTCATCCAACATTACCACACCTATACCTACTTGATATGTTTGATTGCACAAAACTAATAATTAATAGATTTGGTTAGAATCAGCTTTTTAGAATACTTGCAATAACCTTATTTTATTTTTTTAAGTTAATATAAAGTAGCCGTAATCTGTCATTAGTCACTTAAAGGGAAACTGCACTTTTTTGGATATTTCACAATCATTAGGAGGGACAAGAACACACGTCTTTTTATTTTGTAGGCTATAAAAGATTAAAAACTCAAAATTGGCCCTACTGTGTGACTGTGAGTGTGAATGTCTATCTACCTGTGTTGGCCCTGTGATAAGGTGGCGACTTGTCCAGGGTGTACCCCGCCTTCCGCCCGAATGCAGCTGAGATAGGCTTCAGCGACCCACCGCAACCGCGAAAGGGACAAGCGGTAGAAAATGGATGGAAGATTGGACTGAAGATTAAAAATTGCTTGGAAGATGCGGTTAATGTGAGTCACCGTTGTAGCCTTCAAAGCCCTCTGAAACTATTACAAAACTCTTCTCAAAAGTTTTCTATACACACCACAGGTATAAATATAATGTAGTAATAGACACGTTCTTACGTAATTTTGGGTTTTTTAGTTATTTTCGGAACAAATTTCCTCGGCGCATTTGTTTCCGTTTCCATAGTACTTCCGACTTCTGACAACAAATGTGTGTTCCTGCTTCAGAATGCAAGCACAAGTTTAAAAAAAAAAGAATCATTGCAGACTTGATAATGTTACGCCTGTGTGGCATTGTAGTGCCAATGTTGTCCCCTCATGGATGCGTCAAATTACAACACAGTAAAAGGTATGAACTAATGATTTATTTAACAAAAGGTCCTGGAGAACCAAAATACTGCAGCCAGTATAAAAGAACAAACAAAGGACGCTAGCATGAAAGCTAGGATATACAAACAGACAAACTAAACTGGCATGAATGCACACAAAAGGGAAAAACAATTCTTCAGTGTGAGAGCTGGAATAATACAAGGGCATAGCCTGAAAGCTAGCATGAATAAACATATAGGAATGATCAGAAGAAACTAGTTGCGTGTAAGCAAACCAGAAATGCAGACGTACCGTTGTGTGAAAACAAACTTGGGTCCCAGGCCAAACAACAAAAGAGGCAGGAATATATAAGGCAGGTGATTAGTGAGGACAGGTGTGCACGACCGTGAGTAGCAGGTGAAACTCAATGAGAAACCATGGAAACGGACCAAACAAGAACTAAGCCGGTGAAACAACTGAGTGATACAACAAGTGGAACAATAAACAAAAAAATATGTGGAGAACCGAAAAGCGGATCTCAACAGATAATGGACAATGATTTTTGACAAATGAGGATTCACTACCTTGTTTTGAAGCTGAATATATGGAAGATGAACTGCACAAAGGTAGAGTGAAACTGTGTGGCAGGCAGAAGCCGAGAGAATTAGGTTGGCGTGACTTTGACAGTGTAAATGTGGAGCTTGGAGCCACACTATTTCGACATAAATGGATTGCTTACCCTGTCAACATGAAAAACGTCCCTAACCAGCTGGACAAAACAAGCAACTGTACATCGAGTGAGTTACCTTAATATTGGTCATGATACACTCACGTTATTTCAACTACAGTACATGCACGGTTGAGCTAGCTGTGTACAATCAAAACATAACATGTGGGCTGACACTTTACAGATACTATAATTTGATTGTTCATGTTTTTCAGTGAGTACAGATTGTTGTCCTATCGCATTGTTTTTGTGTATTACAAACTCAAACATGATTTGGGTGTTGAGGTAGAACATACTTGCCAACCCTCCCAGATTTTCTGGGACACTCCCGAAATTCAGTGCCTCTCCCGAAAACCTCCCGGGACAAATTTTCTCCCAAAAATCTCCCGAAATTCAGGCGGAGCTGGAGGCCAATCCCCCTCCAGCTCCATGAGAACCTGACTCAGCAATGTTGTGACCCTCTTAAATAGGACATCTACTGTACATAGAATAGAATACAATGTTAATATATTCTACATATATTCTACATCTAAGTGCAGTCAAGGAACATGCATTAGGGAGTCTGTTCTGAAGCCCACAGTAAAGAGACGTAACTTCATCACGTCGCCTGGTTATTGACTCCAACCCAATATATTACACCGTCGACGAGCAAAATGAAGAAATAGGCTTGCAAGTTCCAGAACGATTGGAAAAATGAATTTCAGTTAATCCAGGAGAGTTCGAAGGGGAAGGCGTATGTTGCCTGTAAATTTTGTAGAACAGACTTCTCCAATGAACACGGCAGCCGAACGGATATACTCAGCCATGAACGGTCAGCGAAGCACAAAGTGTCCGCAGCGCAGCATCGTTAACAACACAGTATTATGAGCCACCTCGCAAAATGGAGACCCGATGGTGTAATTTATGCTGAGACAAAGATGGCTATATGCTGATCGCTGGAAGCAACATCCCGTTCTCATTTGCGGATGTCTCCAACAAATCCGTGATATATGGATATGTATTAGGAGATCGCTCTCCAATACGCAAATGGCAGAACAAAGGTTACCCAAATAGTGAAAGGTAAGTGTTGTTGTTGTTTTTTAGTAACCAGCAAGCACAGTACAGTTAGTAGAACAACTGTGTTTTTATTACTGTGTATTTGATAGGTGCCGTCGGAAATTCAACTATTTCTTTTATTTATAAAATAAATAGTTGAACCACGCCCCCCGCCCTAAACACGCCTCCGCCCCACCCCCGACCACACACCCCCACCCCCCACCGCTTCACTTTGAAGCCCCTGGTCACTATACAGAAACTTGATTAGATTAATGCTTCAAACCTTAAGGTGACCCAGAAAGGAAGTTCAATCATCAGAAAGCTGATCTGTTCGGCAGCAAGACGGTCACTGTGAAACTAAGACCTGCAGTATCTGCTAACACGCTGTCTCCTCATCCCATCTTATCTTCTCAAAACTGATAGAATATTCAACATGCACCTTTTCCATTCATATTCCGTGTTGTGTCCGGCTGCATGCCTTTGCTTTCCGTAGCCGGTGGCCTCCCACTTGAAATTGTTTGCACAATTATTTATGTGTAAGAAAAACACAGAGCTTGTGTTACTGCAGCAAAACTTCCCTTTCTCAGTCTGGCCCAGCGTTCAGCCTTCATGCCCTTTCTGTGACCCTATTTTGAGGGGGGGGGGGGGTTTGGACCTGTTAAATCTGACCCAGAGCACTCTTGTGTGTTCTGTCAAAGCTTTGCACACATGACAGGCATTTTACACCTAGTCCACATGTACAATACTCAAAGGGTTCTACTAGTTTTCTTCTTTGACTTACATTTTTCATTCTTACATCGCAGAACAATAAATAATATCGGAACTGCTGTAACTTTAGTTTTTAATTTGGTGTTCCATTCAAATTCCTACTTTTTTCATATATTTTTTTTTTCAGTTGTATTCTCTAGGGCAGGGGTAGGGAATCTATGGCTCTAGAGCCAGATGTGGCTCTTTTGATGACTGCATCTGGCTCTCAGATAAATCTTAGCTGACATTGCTTAACGCGATAATTATGAATAATTTTGCTGGTAATCACAGTGCTAAAAATAACGTGCAAAATATAAAACATTCTCATGCATTTAAATCCATCCATCCGTTATCTACCGCACCTGTTCAAGAAGTCGCATTAATGGTAAGAAGTATTTTATGTCACAATGGGGGGGTCACAGCTTGCTGCAGGGTCGTTCTCCCAGGAAGGCAGACGGACTACTCGGGACATGGCATTTAGGTAAAAACATGATTTAGTTTAGACTAAAAAAAGATACAAACAAAAATCGCTCACAGTGGAGGCACAACTTGGGCTCAGGAACAAAGCTAACGCATAAACAGACTATGAACATAAATCAAACAAAACTTACTTCGCATGGCATGAAGCACAAAACTATGGCAAGGCATGAAACAAGTCAGCACAGAGCAAGAAAAGATCACATTGACGCCAGGGCGACTGACTGGCAAAGACAAGCTTAAATACTGCCTCTGATTAGTGCTCGGGAAGCAGGTGAGCGGGCATTTTGTCCACCAGAGACAGGTGGACAAAATGAGTAACCAAGGAAACAAGACAAGGGAATGGAAAAAACAGGAACTTAAAAAGTCCAAAGGACCAACAGCACATGGCCAAACAAAAACATGATCAACAGACATGACATTTGATTTATTATTGGTTAGCTTCAGAATAACAATGTTAATAAAAATAATAAGAGACTTATTATACTCTAAAAATGTTGGTCTTACTTAAAAATGCACAAATTTAGTTGTATTCAGTGTTAAATAATATTATATGGCTCTGACGGAAATACATTTTGAAATATTTGGCTTTCATGGCTCTCTCAGCCAAAAAGGTTCCCGACCCCTGCTCTAGGGCAAGGGTGACAAATGTACAAATGACATATCTGACAAATCTGGCGTTTTTACGTCTTCTGCTTCGAACATGTGGTTATGTGTCACCGAATTGCCCCAAAATGTTTCTGTTGAAAAAGAGAAAAGTGAACACAAAGTGTAACATAAAACCACTTCAAAAAAGACTAATCAGAATAATACACAAAGTGTGCTACAATGAACCCATCAATCCATTATTTATAAGTTTT
Organism: Nerophis ophidion; assembly: GCF_033978795.1. Taxonomy (NCBI): domain Eukaryota; kingdom Metazoa; phylum Chordata; class Actinopteri; order Syngnathiformes; family Syngnathidae; genus Nerophis; species Nerophis ophidion. The sequence goes on along the minus strand of NC_084616.1, from coordinate 31,749,497 downwards.
AATTAGAGATTATTTATAAGTTCTAATTAGAGATGTCCGATAATATGGGACTGACGATATTAGTCCGATAATATCGGACTGACGATATTATCGACCGATAAATGCTTTAAAATGTAAAATCGGAAATTATCGGTATCGGTTTCAAAAAGTAAAATTTATGACTTTTTAAAACGCGTTGTATGGAGTGGTACACGGACGTAGGGAGAAGTGCCAATAAAGCTTTAAGGCACTGCCTTTGCGTGCCTGCCCAATCACATAATATCTACGGTTTTTCACACACACAAGTGAATGCACGCATACTTGGTCAACAGACATATAGGTCATACCGAGGGTGGCCATATAAACAATTTAAACATAGTTACAAATATGCACCACACTGTGAACCCACACCAAACAGGAACGACAAACACATTTTGGGAGAACATCCGCACCGTAATACAACATAAACACAACAGAACAAATAAACAGAACCCTTTAGCCCCCCCTCTCTCACTACCACCTCACCCCCCCCCCCCCCCCCCACCCTGCCCACCTCAACCTCCTCATGCTTTCTCAGGGAGACCATGTCCCAAATTCCAAGCTGCTGTTAAAACAAAGAATGCAATTTGTGACTTCAATAATAAAAATGGCAGTGCCATGTTGTTTTCCCATAACTTGAATTGATTTATTTTGGAAAACTGTGTTACATTGTTTAATGCATCCAGCGAGGCATCACAACAAAATTACGCATGATAATGTGTTAATTCCACGACTGTATATATTGGTATTGGTTGATATCGGAATCAGTAGTTAAGAGTTGGACAGTATCGGAATATCGAAAATTGGCAAAAAAGCCATTATCGGACATCTCTAGTTCTAATGTGTTAAAATTTTTCAGATATTGTATTTTTAAAAACAATGGAAATTATCATTTTGAGTAAAGAACAACAGCCTACCAGCTTGTATTCTTAGGTTATTTAAATTAAGAGGAAAAAACTTTTTACGGGAGATATTAAATTTTAAAATAGGTAAAGTAAGAACAAATATAAAATAGAAATGTATTTTAGTTTTAGCAGTTAAATGGTGGAACAAGCTCAGTGGGGCGGCATAGCTTGGTTGGTAGAGTGGCCGTGCCAGCAACTTGAGGGTTGCAGGTTTGATTCCCGCTTCCGCCATCGTAGTCATTGCCGTTGTGTCCTTGGGCAGGACACTTTACCCACCTGCTCCCAGTGCCACCCACACTGGTTTAAATGTAACTTAGATATGGGGTTTCACTATGTAAAGCGCTTTGAGTCACTAGAGAAAAGCGCTATACAAATATATTTCACATTTCACATTTCAGTGATGAGTTGAAGACATGTAGTTCTTTGCTAAGGTTTAAGAAAGCCTTGAAAGGTGAAATAATAGAAAATTATAAAAGATAGTAACAAATACTTTCATCCCATGGATAATTTGAATGTTGATGTTCCAGGTAATCTTATTTTCAGTGAATGTATAAAATAAGCAAATATAAGCCTTAGCTTCAGCCTATTCCTTTTCGGTCATTCTTTTTCTTTTCTTTTTGTGTTTAAATATATATGATTGTTAAATATGTATAATCTGTACTGTTAATTTGATCACACAAAATTGTTGATAATATGACCGAAATAAACTAATTTAATTCATTTATTCATTCACTTGAATAATTTCTACCTCCGTTTGTAGGGTTTGTTGAACTAGCACAGGATCAATACGTGGATACGACAAATGAGGTATTTAAGACCCGGAAAAGTTTTTATCTCTTTATTATTTAATCTTTTCGATATCAGACAGGCATTGACTTAGTTTGATGGCTTTGTAGATACACTGAGACAATGTGTAAGTTTATTGTATTCTTCATTGTGTTTTTGAAACTAAATAAATGTTTTACTCTGAATTCTCAACTAACTTGGAAGTGTTTTGTCAAGAGGATTGTGGAGAATGTACATCCTCTATTTTTTTACCAAAGTAAAACAAAGAAAACCATATGAATTTGTCTTTATTTTTAAGTAATCATGCCATGATTTTACAAGTCCGGCCCACTTGGGAGTAGATTCTCCTCCATGTGGCCCCTGAACTAAAATGAGTTTGACACCCATGCTCCAGTGAGTAACTTTTTTTTCTTTTCTTTTTTTACAGTACAGTTAAAGAAACATTGACAGAAGATTCTGATCCATTTTAGCGATGAAATTATACCGATTAAAGGCCTACTGAAATGAGATTTTCTTATTTAAACGGGGATAGCAGGTCCATTCTATGTGTCTTACTTGATCATTTCGCGATATTGCCATATTTTTGCTGAAAGGATTTAGTAGAGAACATCCACGATAAAGTTCGCAACTGGAGAAAAGCCCTGCCTATACCGGAAGTCGCAGACGATGACGTCACATGTTGATGGCTCCTCATATATTCACATTGATTTTAATGGGAGCCTCCAACAAAAACAGCTATTCAGACCGAGAAAACGACAATTTCCCCATTAATTTGAGCGAGGATGAAAGATTTGTGTTTTAAGATATTGATAGCGACGGACTAGAAAAAAAAATAAAGTTAAAAAAAACAACGCGATTGCAATCGCGTTGCATTGAGACGGATTCTGATGTTTTTAGAGACATTTACTAGGATAATTCTGGGAAATCCCTTATCTTTCTATTGTGTTGCTAGTGTTTTAGTGAGTTTAACAGTACCTGATAGTCAGAAGTGTACGTCCACGGACGGGTGTTGACACGCAGCGTCTCGGGGAAGTCGAGGGCAGCTGTACGGGAGGCACAAGCTCAGCTGATATCTGGTAAGAGGCGACTTTTTAACCACAATTTTCTCACCGAAACCTGCTGGTTGACATTCGGTTGGGATCCATGTTCGCTGTGATCCATATTAAAGTTTCACGTCCGTGAATTTTAAATACCCCTAAATGTCATAAATGTGGAGGGAAATGAGTGTCTCCATGGTGACACAAAAACTTCATGGCAGAGGGGTTAGTGCGTCTGCCTCACAATACGAAGGTCCTGAGTGGTCAGGGTTCAATCCCGGGCTCGGGATCTTTCTGTGTGGAGTTTGCATGTCCTCCCCGTAAATGCGTGGGTTCCCTCCGGGTACTCCGGCTTCCTCCCACTTCCAAAGACATGCACCTGGGGATAGGTTGATTGGCAACACTAAATTGGCCCTAGTGTGTGAATGTGAGTGTGAATGTTGTCTGTCTATCTGTGTTGGCCCTGCGATGAGGTGGCGACTTGTCCAGGGTGTACTCCGCCTTCCGCCCGATTGTAGCTGAGATAGGCGCCAGCGCCCCCCATGGCCCCAAAGGGAATAAGCAGTAGAAAATGGATGGATGGATGGATGGATGGTCTTTATCACTAGTTATCAGTTGTACACTCAGTCTTAGTACATTACCTGCAACACACCTGCTGATAGAGCACACAATTTTAGAATGTTCACACACGAATTACAACTTGTAGTTTGGCTTTCAGTAGATCAGGCCGTATGCACAGTAACTCAAAAAATGATACCACAATATAAAATCCAGCCCCCTTGAATGACATATTACTGTTGAAACTCAATGAGGGGAATAATCTGGAATCAATGACCCCGTGCATTCCGCAAAACAAAACTGTGCATGTTAGCAGCTACGGGATCTAAAAGTAATCGCGTGAAGACGTGAGGAAAGAGTACAGAAGAAAAAGCTAAGAAAGAAAGGGTGTGTAATGCAGTTACATATTTGCTGCAAAGGTTTTCTGTCAACACATTGACTAAGTTTGTATCTACATAAATATTCTATGTCTGTGTTGGTTTCCACATGTCAGTCGACCTTTCAAAGACAGTAAATCCATCTATTTTTGGACCAAAATAGAAGAAAAGCAAAAATAGACACCTCAAGAGAGCATTTCTGTCATTGAGTGAATGCAGTCATGTAGTCTTCCTCCTCCTCCTCACAACTTCCATGCCCCAGAACCCTCCACCAACCTAACCCTAAGTCATTCTGTAACCTTAACTCTGTTCAAAGGCCTTAAGGAGAGCGAAGTCTGAGCCAATGGCTTTCCTTCAAGAATAGAGGGCATAGCATGGAGGGATTGTGGACTTAAAGCGTTGATGTGGAGATATGATGTGAACATGAACATGTAATAATCGTCACACACGCACTCTTTGACACAAAATGCTTGTCAACAACATTCAGGAAAACCAGGATTGTAACCCTTAACCTTTAAAGCATTTTTTCTGACGTTATATTAAATTTTTCACGTCCGAATGAAGCATCAAATGGCAAAGTTGTTCTATAGGCACTATATATATATATATATATATATATATATATATATATATATATATATATATATATATATATATATATATATATATATACATATATATATATATATATATATATATGTTTATATACATGTGTATATATATATTTATATACATGTATATGTATGTATATATATATATGTGTATATGTATGTATATAGATATATGTGTATATATATATATATATATATATATATATATATACATATTTCTATATATACATATATGTATATATGTATGTATATATACATATTTATATGTATATACATATATGTATGTATGTATATATATATATATATATATATATATATATATATATATATATATATATATACATATATATATATATATATATATGTATATATATATATATATATATATATATATATATTTTTTTTTTTTTTTGGGGGTAACACTACAGTACGGGGAACATATTCTCAATTAATTAGTTGCTTATTAATGTAACAGAGACTTAATTTAGAGTTATTTGGACACTAGGGGAACATATTAGCGTTAGTGTTAGGGTTAGGGTTAGTAATAAGTAATAGTTCTGAGGTTATTGAAGGAAGACTCTTAGTTAATGGCTAACTTTTTGTATAATAAGGCCGTGGAGAATAAGTTATTAATAATTACTTAATAATGACTAATTAAGAGCTAATATGTTACTAATGTGCATGTTAATAAGAAACTACTTATTGGTGAATATGTGTTCCCCATATTAAAGTGTTACCATATACTTTTTTTAAAAACAGAATTATATTAAATCATAAATCACACAATTACAACAATAGCATAATAGTTTGTTGTAGTGCTGATTTGCCACACACATTTTGATAAATACATAATTATGAATAGACCACATGTCTCTCTGGAACCATTTGTGGTTTGCAGTAAAACACAGTTTTATGGGTTCAGTAATGTCATTGATGCATGCACATGTGGGACACATTCATTTTTTCATCTTCCCTTCAATTGAACATCAATGGACTATTGTAAAAATAATCACATGAAAGAGGATATTGAGTTCATATGCTGTTGCTCACCTGCTGCACAGCTGTGTGACTGGCGGCCTCGAGTGGCCATATTGGAGTACTTCGTCATACACAGTCTGCAGCACTAATGCCGCCCTTAGATCTAGATCTGACCAATCTAAGTCTATGAGCACAAACTGATGAAGCATACTGGGATGAGAGGTGAAATGTCTTCTAAGACAAACCACATAGTCCAATTCCGATCGATTGAATGCCCTGAGATGGTCATATAGTATTAAAAACTGCACATGATGTGGTATTACTGACCTGCATATGTGTGTATGTGCAGGTACCAAACACAAAACCATCTTGGAAGCGCGGAGCGGGCTGGGCCCCATCAAATCATATCCACGCCTGGGCCCCAAGCCCAGTGGAGAGCAGGGAAGTGGGCCGGTGGACCCAAACACTCAGGAAAGAACCTTCCACTGTGAGATCTGCAATGTGCGGGTCAATTCTGAACAGCAGCTCAAACAGGTATGTGAACAAAGTTATAACAAAAATATGTTTACGCACGGACAAGTATTTAGCCTTTATGGGCCAAAGGCAAACCTAGTGATAGTGGCCCTCCATATAACAAAAAAACAATGGATCGATGTTTATAGTCCAACTCATACTGACTGGTATACACAAGCTATGGAAAGTATAACAATAGAAAAAAAATGCATTTAGTTTAGATAATAATGAGTCATATATTGGAATATGGGTTCCATTATTCAAATGTGTTTTAACTATTAAATTAACTTAAAATATGACTAATTTTATCTTTGTGGAACATATTATGAGATGCAACGCAAGCGTAAGATACTGTGACGCTATTGTTAATTTTTTAAATGTTTTTTATTTTTTTATAAATGGCTGTGGTGGTAACGTGAATGAGGAATTTCTTAGCACTGCTATATTGGAATTCTTATCAAAATTGATTCTGTTGTTGATATTATATAATTATATAATGTTGTTGATATATAATTTGACTACTTTTATAAATAAATGATAAATGGGTTGTACTTGTATAGCGCTTTTCTACCTTCAAGGTACTCATTTGGGCATTAGTGCTGCAGACTGTGTATGACGAAGTACTTTTGTAGTATTTTTTGTCATGTTTGTGTGTCCTCTCAATTGCTCTGTAGATTGCTATTCTGAATGTTGCTGGGTTTGGTTTTGGAATTGGAATTGTATTATAATGGTTTTATTGTGTATTATTTTGTTGGACTGATTAATTTAAAAAAAAAATGTAATACAAAAATAAAAACAACATTATGGTAATTTACCATATGTTGAGAGAAACTACCATGGTGACAGGTGTCACTGATCCCAACATGTTTACTGTAATCGACAAAAACATTATTCAAAATGTAATATAGTGTAAGCAATTCTTTAGCTCGCGTATTATTGTAAAAGTCAGAAGTGTGTGACTGGTTTGAAAAAGAGTGGATTTTAATTTTTAATTTTTACAGCTGCAATGTTGGAACGGGTCACGAAACTGTTGACAATAAAAACGGGCCTTTCTACTAAGCTAGCCCTACATCTTACCAGACCCTCAGTTACAAAAATTGACTATTTTGAGCACTTCAGTATTCACATATTTGTAATGAAAATCATCACTCTCCACTTACTTCACCTCTGCATGCTGACATGCAGCAATGCTGCTGCTGATTAGTGCTGCTGTAGAGCACCTACATCCGGTGTCAGTGAGAAAAAAGATGCCACATCAGGTAATATGATTAAAAAAATAGTTTTTTTCGCGCTTTCTCCTCTTCTCCATTTGGGTAAGCCTCTCCAAACCGCACCAACGTGTTTCTTTTGGAACGTCTTCCTTAATCAAGTCTGCACATGCTCTTTTATCCTGCACTACCACAAGCTTCTCCAACAACATTTCATTTTTATCTTTACTCTAAAAGTTCAAATTTGAATGACAATAAAGGAAGTTTAAGTTAAGTCCAAACATGTACAGAAACATGGAATGGTCCATTGAGAAGGAAAAGGGGATTGATTGATTGAT